>NC_045697.1:102433743-102733743 GCF_009834535.1 Camelus ferus | reverse complement strand
TGGGAGAACTAGCCTCATAAAGGTGCAGGGGCGGTTTAACTACAGTATAACAGCTGATGGGAAGATGGTAGTTTTGGTGGGGTTTTTTTTCCTAATTGCTTTTATTTTCGTAGTGAAATCAGATATCAGGCCAGAGAGAGATTAGAGCAGGTGTTAGGATTTGAGGAGAAGCTCAGAAATAGCTATCCCAGACACAGGGGAAGCAAATTTTCTGAAGGAATATAGTAAGCATTTTACATGGCACTACATGTATGCTTGAATAAACACACTTGTGTTGAAGTGAGAACCAACCAGTCAGCATGTTATTTTTCTCCAGTAGGCATTGAATAGGAAGGGAGTTGGGTTTAACCAGGATTGTTTTTTTCCTCAGGAAAATAATGAAACAGTGAGAGAGGAACATTGCATTTCTGTACATGAAAGGATTGATTATCATAATGAATTATGGGGTATTAAGGAGGTAAAGTGGGAACTGAAGATACTGAGTGGGTTAATGAACAGTAAAAAAGTGGATGAAATCCATAGTTCAGCTGTTTGGTTAGGATTGATGCTATGGCAGTGGGGTCCCTAGAGAAAGCTGGTGACTTCAGGAGGTGGTAGAGATGGGTATGCTTGAAGTCAGGATTTCAGCGATCTTGCAGCTACGGCTCATCATCAGATATAGAACATGACTGTGGGGGGTGGGGGTTGGCTGAAGCGGAGCGGAGGTAAAAATTGTTGGTAGTGAAGAAGTTGAAGAATGGAGAATTCGAGTCATTAAAGGATCGTCTCTATGGATGTTGAAGTCACCAAGAAGGAGGATTCTATTAGTGGAGGAATGGAATACAGTCAATGGGATGTTAAAACCAGGTACTGAAACTTTCTGAAAACTTTTCTTTTTTTGAGTCCTTCTCCAACCACCACCAAACTAAAAATAGATTTTTTTTAATAAGATAAATTCATGTTTATTGAGAGAAGCATAGATAATAATACATAAGCAATAAAATAAGAATGATCCATATTCTCACTGTTATAGATATTTCCTATTTTTATTTTGGTGAATATCCTTTCAGACTTCTCTATCCATACAGAAACACTATTTTTATATATATAGAAGATATATAGAAGATGATGCAACACATGTTCCTTGGTACTTCGCTTTTTAAAACTAACAAGAGATAGCTGCAAATAACTGCAAATATATGTAGAGACATATCATTTTGAATTACCATAGAGTATATTCCAGGGTATAGATGGACTATAATTAATCACTGCTTTACTATCGCTGCCTAACAAATCACACCAAAACTTAGTGATATTTATCAGTAGCAGTCACTTACCACCCTCATGGTTTCTGTTCAGGTATTTGGAAAGAGCATGGCTGGGCATTTCTGTCTTGAAGTCTTCACCCAGTTGCATTTGTATATCGGTTAGGCTGACGGGGACTGGAGGATCTACTTCTTTTATTTTATTTTATTTTATTTATTTTATTTATTTTTTATTTGTTATTGAGTTATAGTCAGTTTACAGTGTGTCATTTTCTGTTGTATAGCACCACTCTTCAGTCATACATGAATATACATATATTCATTTTCATATTCCTTTTCCCCGTGAGCTACTACAAGATACTGAGTATATTTTCCTGTGCTATACAGTATAAAGTTCTTTATCTGTTTTATATATACCAGTCAATATCTGCAAATCTCAAACTCCCAGATTATCCCTTCCCACCCTTCTCCCTCCTGGCAACCACAAGTCTGTATTCTATGTCTGTGAGTCTGTTTCTGTTTTATATATAAGTTCATTTGGCTTTTTTTTTTTTTTTAAGATTCCACATATGAGTGATATATGGTATTTTTCTTTCTCTTTCTGGCTTACTTCACTTAGAATGACATTCTTCAGGGTCATCCATGTTGCTGCAAATGGCATTATTTTATCATTTTTATGGCTGAGTAGTATTCCATTGTATAAATATACCACAACTTCTTTATCCAGTCACCTGTTGATGGGCATTTACATTGTATTCATGTCTTGGCTATTGTAAATAGTGCTGCTATGAACATTGGGGTGCAGGTATCTTTTTGAAGTAGGGTTTCTAATACTCTTGTAGGTTTTTGTTGTGATTATTAACTTATATAGCTATTTAATTATTAAGAATTTACTTTTGGGTGTGATATAAAGTTAATGTCTAAATTTTTATTTAATCAACCAGTGTTGTAGTGCTGTTTTTAGATCAATCCATCAGTTCTTCACTGTAGATGTTAGTTTTCTACTCAATATCCATTATCCATTACCTTCTCCTGAAGAAACTCCAGTTTTATTCATCTCCTTACCCTCCAGAAAGTGGCCATGTGCTGCCACCCATCCCCAGCCCCAGGGATTGAGTCCTAATTGAGCCAACCAATCATGTTGGACCCACTTCTCTGTTGGTTGACTTAGGCATGGATATTTAATAAGAGCTTCTGGGAGGAATGCTTGTTCTTAAAAAGGGGATTGAAGAGGGGAACAGTACTTGATTTCTGCCTCTGGAAGACAGCTGCAGCCATCTGGTGACTATAAGGGAAGCTAAGCTTGAGGACAGTGCTAACCCATCCACACTGGAAGAATGAAAGAATAGTAGGACCTGGGTCCTAGACAGCATTCCTTGGCTTGTGGTTGCATTATTCAATTTTGCTTCCATCATCCCATCTCCTTTTCTGTTTCTCCTGCCATTCTCTTTTGATGACCATTGTGATTACATTGGGCCCACCCATGTAATCCAGGATAATCTTCCATTCCCCACATCTTTAACTTAATCACATAAGCAGAGACCCTTTGCCATGTAAGTTAACATATTCAAGGGATCTGTGGAAGGACGTGGACATTTCTGGGGGTCCATTATTCTGCCTACCACATCTACTTTTATTGCGAATCATTGAATGTCAGAGCTGAAAGGGACATTGGATGAAAACTTGTCCCATCCCTTCCCTTTATACATGAAGAAACTGAATGAAACCAGAGGTTGTTTATCTACACTTTTTTATGGTTTGGAACAAGGCCTTATTTATGTTTTGTATGCTAAACTATACTTACAATAATACTTTGAGCACTTTAAGTACTCAGTTACTATTGCCTGAATGATTAAAAGGTTATTGATAGAAACCAGATATACCTAGCCTCTGACTCACTTATTTTAAGTTAGTGCTAGTGGTGTTTATAAAAAGCCACTGACTGAAAATACCATGAGGGCTAGAGATTCACCTAAAAAAATTTCTTTTTAATTGAAGTATAGTTGATTTACAATGTTGTGTTATTTTCTGGTATATAGCATAGTGATTCAGTTATATGTGTGTGTGTGTGTATGTGTGTGTGTGTATGTGTGTATATATATATATACACATATTTCATTATAGGTGGTTATGAGAACTTGAATATAGTTCACTGTGCTATTGTTTGTCTATTTTATATACAGTAGTTTGTGAGATTCATTTATTAATATATTTTGTAATTAAAAGGAGAAAATTATTCCATCTTAAAAATAGCTACCTTTTAAAGATTCCAATTCTCTGTCTCTTGGCCATCTCTACTTTTGTCTAACCACCCTCCTTATTTATAAAAAATGAAAGGAAAGAAACAGTAAAATAGAAAGGAAAGAAAGAAAGAAAAAGAAGAATGAAAGAAGAAAAGAAGAAAAAGGAAGGAAAGAAGGGAGGGGAGAAAAAGAAGATAACAGTGGTGTTCATTTAATTGTTTTTCTAGAGTAACTCATGGAATCCAGTTTAGATTCTTTGACACTCATTGCCCTTGGGCTGGGCTGATAGATAAACCTGTATTTTCTGTGGTGCATATCTTTCATGTGTTCAGTAATTCAGGTAATTTAAAAATCACTATTTGTTTTTTAAAAACTATTTTGTAACTTTAGGAAAAATTTTGGAAATTTAGGTTTACTTTTTTGACTTACAATTTTCCTTCCCTTGTTGAGGAAAGGTATTTGGACTCTTGGTTAAAATAAAATGAAAATTTAAAAAAAATTATGTGGCATTTTTTATTGAAAAGCATTAAAAATGTAGATTGTAGGTTTAGATTGTCATTCAGACTACATAAATCACTATTTTTCAAGAAAGAAAACTGATGTTTGTGTAATGACTGATTTTCTTTTGTTAGTATTCTTACAGTTTATATAGAATGTGATTTGTTGTTATGTGAGTTTGGATATTTTAGGCATGATCCTTGAAATAAAATATATCAGAAGTATTATATGTTCTAAGCATATAGAGTCTTTTCTTGTATCAGCATGGTCTTCCATTGGGGCTATACATTTACACATGTGCAAATCTAAGCTTGTATGTTACATAAGTTTCTGTAAATACTAAGATTGCAAATAATTCTCTTTTTGTCTGCTAAGATGGTACATGTAAAGTGCTTATTAACAACTGTGAAAATGGACCATGGTAAAAGTGCCCAGTAACTAGTAATGTTTATTACGTTGTCATGCTCTGAGTGAGCAAAATGTTACTTATAAGCCAACTTTAGAATACATTCATTATAAGAAATTATATTCATTGGGTGAAAACATAATCTGACTTTTCTTTTCTTGGCAGCAACTTGAATTGGTGGAACCAAGTGGCTGGATTCACGTTCCCTTAACCGATAATCACAAGAAGCCAACTCGCACATTCATGATACAGATTGCTGTTTTAGCCAATCACCAAAATGGAAGAGACACCCACATGAGACAAATTAAAATATACACACCAGTGGAAGAGAGCTCCATTGGTAAATTTCCTAGATGTACAACTATTGACTTCATGATGTATCGCTCAATAAGGTGACCTTGGAACAGAACAAAAGTCATTAAACATCTTTATCTTGTCAGTAAATATTAAATCTGATATCTTTATTGAAATAAACATCAATTATTTTGCAATTTTGTATGCATTGAAAAGTGTTTTATTGTAACTTTAATAAATTCTGGGTCATACTGTCTTTATTTTCTTTAACATATAATAAAGCTCACATATTTTATATTACTAAAAATGAATTTGAGCCAATCATTAAGTTTTTTCTTATACCAAAAGAAAACCAGTTGAACTGAAAATTTTAAAGATGTACACAATTTTTTACTAACCGGATAATTATTTCATATAGTGATCATGTATTAGAGTAATGATTTACCTCGTGTTTGAGAACAAAACTATGTTTTATCAAGATATTATCTTTAATAGGCAAAAATTATTACCATCATTTTTTAACCAGAGGAATCTTCTTTTAATATTGGGCCTTTTGAAAAACTGTGTGAACATAAGCTTAGCATTAGGTGTCTGATGAGAACCATTCTGATTTGGGGAATATAATTAATTGTGTCATAATTACTTTCATGAAATATTTTTAGTGCTAGGTTTGTCTTTATCCTGATACTATGTCAGAGATTGCCAATATAATCTACTGTTTATCCTAATTCTAATACTGCTTATAGAGTAGTTTCAAATTTGTGTCTGACACTGAAGCATTCCCTGAGGGATAATGTATCTCATGAAAATTTTAAAAATATATAAAATTGTTCTTTACATATAACAATATTTTAAAGGCACTTAAACGAGTTTTCTTTCCATGGTTTAACATGAGTAGGTTTGATTCTGAATACCTCACCCCTCACCCCCTCCTGCATATCTGTACTTTTGGGGAGGATGATTATTTTAGCCACAGAACTTCCTCATACTGGCTCTTGTTTGGGAAAGATTCCTTAGAGGTTCTTGCATTACTGCGTAGACTGAAGTCTTAAATTAGCAAAGTTTAAAAAAGAATTATGTGTTTGGTTTATTCTGGCAGAGTATTAATACATGGATACTATTTTAAAAATGATTTTATTTTTCACTCAGCAGAATCTCAGCTCTTCTTTTTATGAGTTCCACAAAGAGTCTGTCATTTTCATTTCATTGTCTTTAAAGTACGAAGCGTGGTAGGTGGCTATATGATCACCAAAACGTCTGTAACCAAAGCTCATCCGAGATCAGCAGATTACTCCTGAGTACAGATGTGGGCTGCTGGAAAGAGAAGAAGAGAGGATTGAAGGAAAACACATGGACAGGAATTAAAAGAAAAGGAGAGAACCAAGGAAGTAAGAAGAGCAATATATACTTGGCACTGTATTCGATGTTCTGTGTTAGTCTGATAAGGAAAACATCCATGTAAATAACAGGGTCTTAGTCTAAGAGACAGAGAAATCTAATAAAAAGTACAGGAGATTTTATTAGTAATAATGTTACTACTTGCTAACTGCTTTTTAAAAATTTGCTTACAAGAAAAAAGGAGGAGAACTAATTATCATTTACATGATCCAGTCTGCTATTTCCTACTACTAATGGTTTGCGAAGAAACTCCTAAAATTAGGAGGGATTAAGAAGAATGTTGAGAACATCAGTATGTTTTCTACTTCTACTCCTTTTCCCTATTTTTCATAAGCCAGCCGGCATGGGAAATTTGGTAGCTGAATTTCCCACTAAGGCATGGGAAATTTGGTACCCGAGGATTATGGGGGTGATGCTTCCCTTTATCTTAAGAATTATTTGAAGTACAGATAGACCATGTGCTACATTAGCAAAGCAGCATTATCTGAAGCAGTTTCATTTCTCTCTTTCAAAAGTGCAAATTATATAGTCAATAAAGGATTTGTATCTACAATATATAAACAACTCTTACCATTTAACTGGAAGAAGACAAACAATCCAATTAAAGTGATCAGAAGATTTATTAAAGTCACTTCACAAGAGAAGACATATGATTGGCAAAAAAGCTTATGAAAAGATGCTTAACTTCACCGGATGTTAATGAAAGGCAAATTAAAATCACAATGAGATACCATTTCACAGCCACTAGAATGACTATGATTAAAAAGACAGTTGCAAGTGTTAGCAAAGATATGGAGGGACCGGACCTCGCCTCAAACTGCTGATGAGGATGTAATTAATGTATAACCACTTTGGAAAACAGTTTGATAATCTTAAGAAGTTAAACACACACCTATTATGTGACCCAGCGATTCAACTTATAGGTATTTCACCAAGAGAAAAGAAAGCATATGTCCGTACAAAGTCTTGCACATGAATATTCATAGCAGCTTTATTTGTAGTACCTAAAAATTGGAAACAACTCAGTGTTGATCAGCAGGAGAATATACAAGCAAATTGTGGTCGATCCTAATAATAGAATACTACTCAGGAATAAAAATAAATGTATGTTTAATTAATACATGCAACACATCAATAAATTTCCAAAATAACTATGCTGTTAGAAAGTAGCCATACAGAAAAAGAGAATATAATGTATGATTCTGTTTTTTTTTTTAATTCTAGAAAATACAAACTTATCAAGTGATAGAAAGCATATCAGTGGTTGCATAGGACAGGGAGTAGAGAGAAATGAGAAGGGGTGAATTTTGGTGGAGGTGGTGATAAGAGAAATGTTCATTATCCTGACTGTGGTACTGGTTTCACAGCTATATACATATACCAAAATTTACCAAATTATACATTTGAAATATGTGCAGTTAATTGCATGTCAATCATACCTCAGTAAAGCTGATTTAAGAAGTAGCTTATTCTTCCTGTTTCACGTAGGAATCATCCAAAGATGCTAGATTTGATGTAGTTGTATTTCTTACTGTATAGATCTGAGAATAAAAAATTAACATTGAAAAGCCATTTTAACAGTTAAAACAGTGACAGCAAATTCACTGATTCATCAGTATATGTTTTTGAGTGCTGATCAAACTGTGCAGTTGTAAGATTGAAATTTTTAAATTTCACATGTAATTGAAGTATTAGACACTTTGATAATCAGTTTATTACCTGAGGAAATCTTGTCACAAGAAACTCTATATAAAACTGGAAAATAAAATACAGGAGTTCTTTGAAGACTAAGAAATACTCAGCTCTAAAAAGACTAGTGGATATTGAATGTTGAATTAGATGTAATAAGGAAACCAAGTTAAACTGATGCAGACCTTGCTTTCCAGTTTTTATAGTCTACTAGGGGAAATCATAGATCTCTGATAACCAAATCAAATATTAGAGGGGTGAGCTCTCTAAGAGGTGGATGGAAGTGCAGAGTACAGAGAGTTGACTTCCTGTTCAGGAAGTTGGAGGTGAAACTGAAGAAGATACTGTGGAGGAGGGGGAATTTTGGAAAGAAAGACTATTTGTGATATCAGCTAGTTATTCACTTTTTAGGCATATTCTTGAATTCAAACTATCATTGTTTTTCTATGAATAACAACAATTAATTTGAAACAGATGATTTGTGTGTTAGGAATCCAGTGATGTTTTGTACATTTGCCCTCATTTGAAAAGTTCCAACAATTAAAACACAGACCAATCTTGAAAACTAATTTTAAACACCATGCCTTCTGTTTTTTTAGCCATTATGACTACGAGTTTAGTATAGATTATACACTACAGTATAAATTTTTATGAGGATAAAATTTTATGAATCAGATACAAATATGTTTTCTAGTGTCTTAGAAAATTTTACTGCTCTAAATTCCTAATAGTGTGGCCTGTTGTATGTCATTTTTAATTGAATTCTTGGCTATTAGCTTATTTCATCAATTACCTTTTTAAAATGATAAAATTTGTAAAATATGTTAAAGCATTGGGGGAAGCAGTACTTTGTAGTTGTGGCTGTTTGGAGATGATTTTGCTTTGTGGCTCTTTTAAACTAAGATTCTCTTCTTTTGCCCACATTGCCCTGGCTTTCCCCCCGTCCTCTGTGACTCCCTAGGGTATGGTGTTTGGAAGTTTTTGCTGCGCTAGGCTGTTTACCAGCCATCCACAAGGACGCTGTCTGTGCTTTATAACCTGCCATTTAGTTGGGCCTGCTTCTGTGCAATGGTGTCTAGAAAGCATTAGAGAGAGGAAGACGACAAAGAAAAAAAGCCTCAGGGATTAGTTTATTAATTATCCATAGTAATGATTTATTCTATTAACAAAACAAATCTTAAGGCTAATTAATTAGAACTGCGTCCACTCTAAGAAAATATCTATAATCCATGGTAATTTTATAAAAAAAGTTAAAGTTGTTTTTTAGTAATATAACCAGTCTGTTTTTCAGTTGTATGTGAAAGTACCCTCCCCTTTTCCCATGGTTAATCCTACCACCCTTGTTTGTCTTCTCTTGTCCTTTCTGGTTAATAGAACCAATTTACTATTTTGCCAACATAAGCAAAATTAATTATTTTTAATTACTTACTTACACCAATTTAGAAGTAGTCTACCTGTTTATGAAATCTTCTGAGTGAATTATTATTTCAGGAAATGGTATTTTACATCATGTATAATTGAAGCTCTAGTATTTACCATCTCAACTGTTTTAATTGCTGTGTTTATGGCTGTAAGCCTTCCACTGATGCAGTTCAGTGATCACCATAAGATGTTTTTCCACAATGCATTTGCTTTTCTGATGTTGAGAGCAAATTACGATTCTCTCCCTGTGGTCCTAGAAATACCTCCCCCAACTGTTTTTATAGACTTTATTCTGGGACTTGCTCTCCTCTTTACCCTGGCATTCATCTATAGCTGGAGATCCAGATTTTAACAGATCATTTCCTGTTTTACTACAGCAGTATCAAAATACTGATCACTTACCAAGAAGCGAAGTATTCAGAAGACTGAAGCAGAGAGTTCAGCCAACTGTTTGTTTTTCAACTGTTAAAATTTATAAGAATCACATGTTTAATGGATATGGAGATAAAATGAACCTAGAGGGTAGTGTAGGTAAAAGGAGGCTAACAAGCCATCCAGTGATTAAGTTATAACACACTCAGGTGTCTTCCAAAGACAAAGAAAAGTTTTACTTTTTATTTTAAAACAGTGCTTATTTTTAAAGGTAGCATTCAGTAACTAATAGGAGATTCAAGGATCCTATTCTTCAGAAGTTTTCTTTCATCTTTTCCCATCATCTGGGCTGTTTGGAACAAAGTTCATCATTTCTTTCTTGAAATTTTCAACTGCTAGACTGGTATTCGGGTGTCACTTTGACTCTTCCACTTCATCTTTCCATACTCAGTACCTCCAACCCCACGTGAATGATCGCTTTCAGCTTCACCCCGTTCACGTCATTCTAGACCAATTTCAGGGAGCTCCCAGCTGAACCACTGGTCTTTAGGCTGAAATAAAATGATCCAAACAGTATTCCGTGTGGCTTTCTGTAAATATTGATACTAATTCCACATTACCTGTATAAATTTACCTTTATAAATAAGTCCTCTGGCATTCCTTCAAGAGCATACATCTTCCCTACCTTTTTATAACCTTTTTTTTCGTTATTCTCAGTCTTTTTCGCTCTAGCCAAGCAAACATGCTTGCCTGTTTTATGCACACAAGTCCCTCATTCTTATTTTCACTCTTTTGTATGTAACATCTAATGGCCTTTAATCTAGTCACTACTCTGTCAGTTGATGTCACTTTTCTGGGCAGAAGCTAGCTCAAAGTCACTCCCTTGAATGCCTTCACTTAACTGATTTTAATCTGATATGTTTTTGTTCATTCTTTTATCCTAAAGCCCCTCAGTGTTTATGTAATCCACCAGTACTGTACTCACATATGAATGTGATATTGTATATGTTGTATATTGAAAACAAGGAGCCAGTCTTATTTATCTTCCATATTTGTATTATAATTCTCAGCATCTAGTAGGCATGCAGTAGATATAACACTTTGCACTGACATACTTCCAAACCTTATATCTTATCTTCACAAAAACTACTGTGTCAGGATTATATTTAGTTATGAGTAACACAAACACCTACCACAGTGACTTAAATAAATCTTGAGTGTTAGCTAATTTGGGCTTTTCTAATAATGAATCCCTAAGACTCATGTCACAGATGGTTGCATTGAATGGGTCAGGAAGCTCCCTAGAAGGTATGGAACTGAGCCATACAGTCTCAATTATTCCCATATTAACAAATCAAATGTTTACCTCCTCAGGGATGGAGTAAAGGGGTGGAGAGAGGCTCAGAGAATAGGAACTGAGTTTCCTCTTAGTTGGGACATCAGGAGTGGGGAAGAAGTCTTCCTAAATTGACACTGGTTCCAGAACAATGTGCAGATTTAAGTAGAGAGAGATGAAATGGAAGGGCATTTTAGGCATGAAAATCTGTACAAATCTGTGGAGGAATGAGGAGGTGACATTCAGACGACAGCAAGAGTTAACGTCAGTAACATGCAACATCAGGAAGTTACAAGACAGAAGAAAGGTAGGGTGGGATGGGATGCACGTTATCTTATCCTGTTACGTGTAGGGTAACTAATTATATACCCCTACCCCTATATAATTCTTGCATTTAATGCTGTATTAAAACTTTGGAGGAAGAAAGATGCAATATGGATGGCCTAACACCCACCACCATTAGAAGCTATGAAGACGACTGTGGAGTTAAAAACTACTTTTTGAAACTCATTTTATATAAGTCACAAACAATATTTAATTAATATTTGTTTTATATAATTAAGATTGGACCTTGGAGAAGGCTATAGTTAGGTGGAAATCTGTGCTTTTCCACAGGACATTCCTCAGAGGACGATGCTCGTGGAATCACAGAAACGTGCTCCCAATTTGAGTTTGTTGTTCCAGGTTCCCTCCTTCCATTCCAGAGATTAAGATAACAAAGAGAATTCTTAGAAAAATCCATTTGTAAACAAGAACATCAGAAATTGTACACAGCTCCAAATAAGGCTCTCAAGTGGCCATTACAAAAATATTTGCATTCTTGGAATATGGCATGTTGTGTGTTTAAACAAAATCATCATTAGTAGAAATACAACTTGATTCCTTTGAGTCCAATTTGTGCTTATCTTACATCTAATTATTTTTGGATTCAAAATAAGAATGACTTCTTTTAGAAATGAAAAAGTCTTTGAAACGATATTAATCATACTATAATCCCTTTTAAAGATATATTAACTTAAGCATGAAATATACTAGTGATATGAAGAAAAAATATAAGTGCAATTTCTTGTTTTAAAGAACAGTAACCATTTTGCATATGCTCTTTGTGTAGCTAGTGAATATAATAAGAAATATTATTTTAATAGAGTGGCGCTGTGTGTGAAAATTTCTATTGTTCCCAAGATAAAAGGAAGTAATCAGTAGCACAGGAATTTATGAGCACCTGAATCCTATCTGTGTAATCTTTGGCTGATTTTTATCAGCCTTTTTCCTTTTTAACTGTGTGTGTGTGGCATACTGTCTATACAATGAAGTGCACCAAACACTAGCTCAATGAATTAGCTCAAGGTGGACACCCATGTACATTGCCAGAGATTAGGATATCTCCTTGGAAGCCCTCTTCATGTCCTGTCTCAACCACTATTCCCTTCCTCCTCCCCAAGATTAAATCTACCTCAGGTCAAATGGCGTAGCTAAGTTTCACCTACGTTTAATGTAATATTCATTTTATACATATGTATATACAAGGGTACAATATGTTTTGTGTTGGTTTTCTTTTGTTCAGCATGATTTTTGTGATATATATGAGTGTTACTATAGCATCTTACTGTTCATCTCTACTGCTGTATACATAGTATTCTATTGTAAGAATAAACCAAAATTTATTTATTCATTCTACTGTTGTTGGTTATTGAAATTTTCAGTTGAAGCTATTACAAATAATACTATTATGAAATTCTGGTACCTGTCTTCTGACTCACATTGTGTGTGCATTTCCATTAGATATGTATATAGGAGCCAAATACTTCGCCCAAAGTGTGTACATATGCTCATTGCTTGTAGATAATGCCTGGTCATTTTCCAGTGTATGTACCCGTTCCCATCTCAGCAGCAGGGTTCCTGTTGCTCCAAATACTCACCAGTCTTTAGTATTGTTAGTCTTTTAAATTTTAGCCACTTGGGTAAGTGTAGTGTTATATTACTGCAGTTTTAATTTTCTGTTCCCTAATAACTAATAAGGTCAAGCCACTTTTCATATGTTTGTTATCAATTTGGATAGCCTCTTTCGTGAAGTACTCTAGTCTTTTGTTCATTTTTAAAATTTGCCTTTATTTCCCTTACTGATTTTTAAAAGAGCTTCACATATTCTGGTTATAAACGCTTTGACAGTTATAAATATTGTAACTATCTTCTACTCTATGGTTTGCCTTTTCATTCTCTTAAAGGTGGAATCTCTTAATAAACAGAAATTCCTACTTTTAATGTAAACCAATTTATTAACCTTTTCCATGATGTTTAGTATATTTTTGTGCACGAAGAAGTAATTTCCAACCTGAGCATTGTGAAGATATTCTTTTATATTATCTTCTAAAAGCTACATTTGCTTTGTTGTACAGATTTAGATCTTCAATTCACCTTAGGTGATAGGAGCTAAATTTCAATTTTTCCTTCCTTATATGGATATACAGCTAACCCAGCACCATTCCCTGAAGATGCTCTCTCCCCACAGCTCTACAATGCCACCTTCATTTCAAATCAAGTATCCACATGTGTGTGGTGTATTTTTGAGCTCTCTGCTCTATCCAATATGTCTGTTCTTGCATCAAAACTGTACTGTCTTTATTACTATTGATTTGTAATACATTCTGATATCACGTAGATCAAGTGCTTCCAGCTTGTTCTTTCTTAACAGTGTCTCAATTGTTCTTGGCGTTTTTCATTTTTATATACATTTTATATTCAGCGTATCAGATTATGTGTGCACAAGCATGGACACACACACAAACTGGATAGAACTTTTATTGGGATTGCTTTGAATCTATATAGATCAATTTGGTAACTGACACTTTTACAATATTATCTTCCAAGTTACAGAAGACTCCATATATTTGAGTCTTTAATTTCTTTCAATAATGTTTTATAGTTTTCTAGGGAGACATCTTGTACATCTTTTGTAGGTTTATTGCAAGGAATTTGATAATTTTTGATGCTATTATAAATGAGACCTTAAAAAAATTTTTTTGGTAAATTGAAATAAAACTGATTTTTGTATCTTGACTTTATATCCAGCAACTTTCTAACTTACCTCTTAATTAGAATTTTCTGTAGATTCTTTTGGATTTTTTTTGTGTTTCTAAATGATGGCCATTTTATTTCTTCTTTTCCTTTTCTTATGCCTTTTATTTATTTTCTTTCCTTATTGTACTAGCTACATCCTCCTGCAACGTATTGGATACAAGCTTGAGATGTTAGATAGAAAACATTGAGAACAGTCATTCTTATTTTGTTTCTGATTCCAACGGGAAAGCTTTCAAGATTTCACCACTTTGTATGATGTTTGTTTGCTTAGGTTGTTTTTAAGAAACCTTCAATAAAGTTAATTCTAGACCCTTGTATTTCTACTTTACCAGAAATTTTTGTTTTTAAATCATGAATGTATGTTATGTGTATAAAATGCTTTTCTTGCACCTATTGAAATAACCATAAGATTTTTTCCCCTTTGTTTTGTAGTATGTTGAATTATGTTGGATTCTTTTTGAATGTTAAATCAACCATCTTTCCTGGAATAAATCCAACTTCAATATGGGCATTATCCTTTTTTGTGAATCACTGGATTTGCTAAAAATTAGTTTAGGACTTTTTCATCATGAGTGAGACTGACCTGTGATATTCCTTTTTTGTACTGTCCTTGTCATGTTTTGCTATTGGAATTATTTTGGCTTCATATAATGAATGGGAAAGCTTTTTAAAATTTTTTCTATTTTCTGGAAGAGTTTGTGTGAGATAAGAATAATTCCTTAGGTGATTTATAAAATTCACAGTGAGGATGTAATTATAGATTTGATTTCTAATTCTAAATAGATGGAGAAATATTCAGACATTTTTACTTTCTCCTGTATAGGTTTTGGTAATTTGTGTCTTCCTGGAAGTTTATCCATTTCGTCTACATTTTCAAGTTACTTGGCATAAAGTTGTTCATATTGTCATTTTATGATCTTTATAACATCTGTGGGATCTGTAGTGTTAGATCCCTTATCATTCCTGAATTTGGTTATTTATGATGTCTCATTTTTCCTTTTTTTCAGCCTCAGCAGAAACTTACCAATTCTATTACTTTTTCTAAGAACCAACTTTTGGTTTTGTTTAGGCTCTCTATTGCACATGTTTGTCCTATTTTATTAATTTCTGCCCCTAATTATTTTCTTTGGGCTTAATTTGCCTTGTCTTTCTTTTTGAGATGTATTAATTAGATTAGATTAATGATTTGCAGCATTCCTCTTTTCTAAAACATACACTTGCTGTAAGTTTCCCTCTAAGCACAGCTCTGGTTGATTTGATACAGTTTAATTCATAATTATCCATTGTCAAATATTAGAATATTTTCTAATTCCTGTAAGAACATTTCTCTTTGACCCATGACTTATTCAGAATTATATTTCTTTCTTTTGTTTTTTTAGAAATCATATTTACTTATTTATTTATTTTTAGGGGGGAGTTAATTAGGTTTATTTATTTACTTATTTATTTTAATAGAGGTACTAGGGATTGAACCCAGGACCTTATGCATGTTAAGCACGCGCTCTACCATTGATCTATACCCTCTCCCCTTAGAATTACATTTAATTTTCTGTCCAAATGTATGGATATTTTCAAAGTATTCTTTTATCATTGATTTCAAGCACATTTACTCTTTGGAAGGAGAACATTTTTGAAATTTGTTGAAACTTGCTTTAATATCTCAGCATATGCTCAGTTTTTATTAATGTTTCATACAAATCATATTTCTGTAGTTTTGGGGTACAGTGCTCCATATATGTCAATTAGGTCAGGTTTATTAATTGTGTTATCCAACATATATTGCACTGATTATTCTGTCTGCTTATTCTATACATTAATAAGAAAGTTGTCCGAAAATCTTCCACATTATTGTGGATTTGTCTACTCTTTCTAATAATTCTGTCAAATTTCTCTTTATATATTTTTAGGCTATATTATTAACTACATACATACTTAGAATTATATCTTTCTGATTAATTAAATCATCTATTATGAAGTGTACTTCTTTGCCTCTAGTAATGTTTTTTGCCATAAAATCTGCTTTGTCAGATTTAATAAGGGTGCGCTAGTTTTCTTTTGATTAGTATTTGAATGTTTTATCTTTTTCCATTCTTTTACTTCACACCATTTCATATCCTTATATTTGTTATGTTTTCAGTAGTTATAATTGTTTTTTTTCCCCATCATTCAGTTTGATTCTCTGCAAGGAAGAAATCTATATGTCTTATTTGGAAGATACTGCCTCCCAAACTAATGCAAGTAAACATTTAGGAGAGAGATGAGCAAAAACTTTAGAAAGATGGTCTTGGGACAGATTTTGGAAGGCTTTTTAATGTCAAGTTAAAAGTTTGGCCTGTATCTTCTTTCAGGGAAATATTGATGGATTTTTGAACAGATAGATGAATGGTACGTGTTTTAAGAAGATTAAATCAGTAACAGTCAACTGGAGCAGGAAACACAGGAAGCAATAAAGATAGGTTCTGAAACCTTTGAAATAATGTAGCATCTAGAACAATAGTACTTGATACATGGTAAGCTTGCAGTCAAATATTTGATGACTAAATGATAAACTCAGGTGTGATGTGATGAGGGGCCAGATGGGAATGTGGCAGTAGAAGTTGCAAGAAATGACTGGAAATATAAAATAGACAAGATTAATTATTTATATATGGCTAGGCAGAAAGTTTAAGTTTAGGTTAAGGATAATCAACACATATTGGTACCATGCTGCGATGCTTATATGGGTGTCTCTTATGTGGGGGCCTCAGGAGAATAAATTAGGTTAGGAGACAATAGTGAATATATTGATCATTAATTTATAAAGCATTACAAATAGTTAGAATAGAAACACATTTAAAGTATAACAATTTTCTTCATCACCACCTCTCCCAACTTTCAAACTACCCTATTAACTTTGATGTATACACCCGCACCCTCCAGATCCTCTACAGGTAGCTTCTTACTCTGCATTAACGTTCTGGCAGATACTTTTGAGGAAAGAGCCTCAACTTACACATTTGAGGTCATTTTTCCCTGCAGTAGCTGTTAAATGCAACTTTATATTGTTACATGGTTTCAAAGTAATTCAGTGGCAAATAATTCTGTGTTTTATATTTCTGGGTTTGCCTTGATCTTTCCTCAAAATGCAGTTATTAATCTTTCCCTTAATAGCTGCTCACTCATTTTTCATTTTTCTGTATGTTAAGGAATGCAGAATTTGTAGTAGTTGGCAAAATGTGGGGGAATTTTAGACTAATTGGTTATGATAATTCTTTTAGTTATAATTAGTAGACTCTTATCCGACATTTCTGTTGTGTTAATTTCTTAGGTTTTAATCTGCTGGGCTTTTTGGCTACTGAATCCACCTATAGTACATGCATATGGATTGTTTTCTCTTGTTTTGAGATCTTGGATTGTGAGCTCATCTTCAGCAGGGCTGTATCTAAAAAGTTCCTGTGCCGGCTGCGTTAGGAAGGTTATTCCAGGACAGTTTGGGATTTACTTTTGTGTGCCTAGGGGATCCCTAGTTTAGGACTCAGTTCTCTGTAATTTCTTGACTTGTGGCTTGCTAGGTGACATGTGACGTAAATTCAGTCCTCTGGATAGTGCAGGCCCATGTTATGAATTCTCAGGGGATTTATTTTCCCCACTCAGAGCCCAAGCACAAATAAACTAGTGTCCCTATTGTCTATAGCCTTCTTTTGCTGGTGGGCAGATTTCTTTCCCCCACCTGAGAGTTTAGCCCTTCCAATTTTATGTTGAGATCTTAGTTTCAATTCTCCATCTTGCAAGAGCCAGGTTTTCATTGATCCTTTGCTTTCCCTTGAAAACCAAACTCCTAGGATTGCAGCTGCTCCTCACCACTCGCCATTGAGGCAAGCACAGGATAGCCTACTCATTTGCAGGTCAGGTTTTCAGTTCCTTCATTATTCCTGGAATCTGGATATTTTTCTTTTATATGAGCTTAGCTGTGTGTGTGTGTTTTTTTTTTTTTAAGTTTGTGTAATTTTTCCCAGCATTTCTAGTTGACCTAGCAACAGGGTTTTAGTGTATAGCCTGCCATATTGATGAAACTCAACTCTTGAATTCTTTCCACATTTATAAAGTTTTTTCTAAATATCATTGACTTTTCACAGTTGGCGTGGCCTTAAAATGGCCTATTTTTCCTCTTTTGATTTAATTAAAAATAGGACCTAATTCTGATATTACTAGACCTTGCCACATCATAAATTCTATTTAGAGGCACCAAGGGAATAATTAACTCTTAAGATTGATAGAAGACTAGCCCTTTTATCTTGGCCTGAGAATGTTACCTTGAGAATGTGTCCCACGTGAATAAATAACACCAAATTCAGTACGGTGATTACCTTGAGGTCCAGGGGAAAGAGGAATTGAGAAATGAGATCATTGGGGGAGGCTTCAATTACATTTGTAAATGTTTTATTTCTTAAGCTGAGTGATGTATACCCAGGGGCTTATTATATTCTTTATATTTTTAAAAGTGTATATCTGAAATATTTCATAGTAAAAATGATTGTAAAAGGAACTATCACCATAATGAAACTGTACCACATCTTTCATTTCATTTAATGGAAGATGCACAGGGCACTTGTCATTGTCATGTGCATTTGTTAAGTGAAAAGGTAGTTTTCCATCCTAATGAGGTAATAGAGTAAGTTATTTCAACTGTTAAGAGTGAGTTATTTAAAAAAAAAAGTTAATTATTTCCGTGTTAGACTCTGTTTCCCCATGCCTATTAAAAATATCATATGTCTGACCATACATCTTAACCTATCCAGTGATCATGCTATTTTCCAACTTGAGAAGTAACTCTGTCAACATCCAGAATAGCAACAGGTTAAATCTGAATCATCTTCTATGCTAAAAAAGGCCTTATTAAGTGTTTTTGCAACCAAATTCGCTGCTGTCTTTTTGTTGTTGTTGTTGTTGTTGATTATAAGCATGACTGTTTAGTGATCTTGTTCCCTTTCATCTTTTAACCCTGAAATATGAAAAAGGAAGGAAGTGTTGGCATGTAGAGCCACCCAATTTCCTTCAAATGTTTACATCGGCCGGGTCCTCTGCCTGGTTCCTTGCATAGACTCCCTCTTGCCCTCACATTGACATTAAAAATAGTTAACATCGCTTTCTTTGTGCCAGTTGTTATGATAGAGCATTCTCTATGTATTATTGTATTTCATCCTGACAGCATTCCTATAATTATCATTATCCCCTTTTCAGAATGAAGGAAACAGGTTGATTAACTTGACTAAATTGTGCAGCTACTGACACTTAGTTGAATATTCTAAGTAACTCTGAAGGAGCATTCCTCTGTCCCACAGATATGGAGCAGAAGAGGGAGAGGTATTCTGTTCTTCTGTATCACATCATCTGGTTTGGGTACCATACAGTAATAACTTAATATTACCTGAGCATCAGAAAGATCCATGTAGCTGTTACGAAATGTAGGAGTTAGCAGATTTCTGTTTACAAACAGTAGATAAGAGGGAAAAACAAAGAATGGATGAGCAGTCAAAAGCAAGCTGGTTCATCAGGGTCCAGGAGGGTTGGAGGGCAGGATACTTGTAAGAAGAAACTGCCTCCGGCCGTGGTAGAGTACCTACTGATGCTGATGGTATGTGTGGATAAGATAGGTATGTGGCCTCTGGTCCAATGTTTTCTGTCATACCAAAGACTATTAAAAGGACAGTATTGTCCTGGGATTCTCACCTTTGACCTAATCAAATAAAACCCTCCCAACATGATTACTGTTAGGAGAGAGGGGGTGGTGCAGGATGGGGACGCAAAGATAAAGAAATGGAAACAGTGGCTCAGGCTATAGGAAACATCCCATTTCTTTACAGATTAAACTCATTGCTTTTCAGAAAAAGAGAAGGAAAGAAGGTAGAATGGAAAGGAGGGATGAAGGGACGGAGAGATGGAGAGGAAGAAAGATTGATCCAATACAGAGAAAATTATTCACTTCTATTTTTCCTCTGTGACTTAGAGAAGATGCTTATGTGACAATTTTGTGACTTTATGACTTTGTTTGAAAAGAAATCAAGTGATTTAATTTTAACTGAGCCTTGTAAAGAGCAAGGGATCTCTTTCCCCCAATCTTTCTTAGAGAAATTCAAGTCCCTCCAAACTTTGTCTTGAAGTTATTATTTCTACTTCACACTGAGGCTTGTGTTTAATTATTTTGGCCTTGTTTAAGTAATTCTGGGCTTGGGACACTTAGACATTTAGGGGCCCTTCATTGGATTAGCAATAAATTATAAATGAGTTAGTCTTATCTCAATGAAAATAATATTTCCTCCATCCAATTTACCACAGACATCTATACGTGATCTAATCTAAATCCTACTATGATACTAATACGATAATTATTAATAAATTAATTATAACATTGGCTCATAGGACCCAGAGGCATGAGTTGGGGTATGAGCAGATGTTTTCTTTTGCCTTCAGAATTTTGCAGGTGTCCAAAAAACATTGTAAAGGTGCAAGAAGGGGCCAGTCTAAGGACAAGTGCCCTGAGGTGACCAATAAATAGCTCTGCTTGTATGAATATTTCACTCTTTTGTAGTTAAAAAATCAGTAATTAAGTTAAAATTAAGTCTTGTGGAAAATTGTGAATCTCTTTTCCCCTAACTTTCTTAGAAAGATTTAAGCATTTTTCAGTGCTCTCCCTGATGCCAGATTTTGAGCTCTTTGTTGTTTGATTCCCTGGGCAGCTGCTACTTCACCACCCTCTTCCCCTGTAATTCTGATAAGAAGAGTAGAAATTTTTTACTAGGATTCTTTGGCAGCCCTTCCGAAACTCTTTAATAAAAATTTCTTTTAAAAATGTATTCCATTTTCTGTACATATAACAGGAAAGTGAATCACTCAAATATTTTGTAAAGTACTTTGTTGTTTACAAGGAACATTCATGACCGTTGCCTCATTTAGATGCTTAAAGCAAAATTGTCAGGTAGATAAGGTATGTTGCCCCACAAGACAGATGAAGCTGAAACCACAGGTAGTAAATGACCCAGCTCTCCTGACTCCTAATCTAGTGCTGTTTCCTTATTTCACTTGTTCCTTGAACAAATGTCAATGAAAGGAATCCATTTAAATATAGATTCTTGGGTTTTCATTTCTAGCATTAACTTTTTGAAACTTTATGGAGTCATGAGAACTATAAGGGTTAATCAGGGGGACAACTGATGGTTGATAACAGTCTACTTCCATTAACCAACTGCCTTTGCGGTCTCTTCCTGTGTGTGTTCTCGGTCTCAGCAGTACAGGACTGAGTGAATGGAGAAAGTGGACAGAGCCTTTGTCCCTAAACAAATGCTTAACTGATTGCTACTGGATGGTAAGCTTATAATAAATGGCAGCTTCAAAGAACATTTCAACATGAGACAGAAGGAGATTATTAACTCAAGATGACAAGATTTAAACATCTTCTTCATTAATGGGAACTAGGTGGGGCTGCATGCACTTCAGGTCACTTTGGTGCTGTAGATAATCCTGTGTCATCCCACAGGGTAGTCTTAGCCCCAAGCATGCAAGTGTGATGCCCAGAGGTTATGAACTCTAACATCATTGTGCTTATTTTTATGAGAATTAGCTCAAGATTAGCACTTGTAAGCAGTGGCACCAAATAATTTAGGATCGCAAGCAAAATGGGAAATAAAATGTGTTCTACACTGAATCTTTACAGATTGATTTTGCAAAGAGCAGTTACTTAACCGTGGACCCAACTGGGGATATATTTTTAATGATTCGCAGGTAGTCTAGAGAAAAGCTAAATAAAAAAAAAAAAATTCCAGCCCCAACTGCTCTTCTAAAATGGGCTAAGAACTATAGCAGGGAATTAAAATAACCTGTGAATTTCTCTAACCAAAATAAAAATACTGGTTATGAAATATTTCTTTTACTTGTTGCCAATTCTTTAATAGTCCATTAGGTATTTCTAGGAGGTGGAGTAGCTGAAATGAAAATTCGAGCTCAGAAATCTGAAAGGCCAGAATCTTGGATAAACTGACCGAGGCGAGATAGAACAGGGTGTGAAAGGAGGCTTTTTCTGTGGTAGATTTGCCTTCAAACTGGGCATGTGTTTCATTTGGATAAGCCTTTGAAAGTTCCAGGAATCATTGAAAAAAGGGACTTGAAGGAACTTAGAAATAACTAGTTTAATCCTACTGTAGCCTAAGAGTAGACCTCTTCATGGAGAAGGCGTTCAGTGGCTTCTGTACAATTTAGCTAAACTCTTCTGTCCTTTGCAGATTAAAAGTTAAGCAACTCACTTTGGTTAAAGAATCTGCTCTTTTAACCTACTCCTTCTCCACCTTAGACCCTTGTTATGAAACTGGGTTTCTTGTATACTACCTCCCTTTTGCCTGACCCGGAAGTTATCGATTGAATATGTTGTTCTTTGTGTCACTTTATACGGAAAGCTGGTCTTTACAATATTTCATTTCAGCTTCATAGGCCAACATTTGAGAACATTTAAATCTTTCTGTTACTTGCACTAAAAATGCTGGTGATAACATGGTTAGTAATGATACGATTAGTAATTATGTGTCGAGGAGTAAAGCTGAATTTAGTTTTATTTGTATACATTTTCCTCTAGGTAGTTCATAGGAGTGATTTTTCAATTCCCAGGTCCTTTTAAGAACTAGCCTTTAAGGGAAAAAAAAAAATCCTTAACTATAACAAAAGCAGTCTATTTACAGAGACCCCATCTTCTGTGAGCCTGTTTATAACATAGGGATACTGTCGCGGTCATAGGTTTAAAAAAAAAAAAAGTGCACTTATATGTGGCATTATTTCATTAAAAACAATTCCATTCTAAATTATAACCTTTATTCTCTTTTTCTTTATGACTGCTTCCTTAAGTAAAAGCCACTCCTGGTTCATTCTTTAAATGCCACCCTAAAGGAGTAAAGCTAAAATAGGCACCTTCAGCTTTTTTGTAGAGATTTTATTTTGGAAAAAAAAAGAAATCAAATTTCCTTGAGGCAAAAGTTGGAAATTTGGCTTTACTCAGGGTTCTTCAAACTACTAGTTACCCAAAAGAAAAAATGAGATAGAATTATGGAATGTTAGCTCTGAACAACATTTAGTTTAATCTCTTTACTTAACAGTCATAGAAATTGGGGCCCTATTGGCCAGCCAGTTCTCCAGGAGGTTATGCAGATGGATAGTGGGGAAGGCTATGGGGATTTCTGTCACCTCAGAGTGATTCTGTTGAACCCGGTGTTTTTGGTTGGATTTGGCTTGGGAAGTGGTGAAAGAAGGGAAGCTAAGAAAAAACAACCCTTGACAGCTTTATGGCCAGCTCGTTAAAGTAAATCCTTTGCTTGACACTGTATTGCTTTCTTTGCTGGGTGTGGATTGACAGGTATTGATGAAATGTCTTAGGTTCTAATTCAAAATGCTGGGTGACAAATTATAACTTTGACAAGTTGAAGTTATCAACAAGCCACAGGGTGAGTACATGGACTCCGGGCTGCAGCAGCCATTATGCTGTCTCCAGCAAGCCTCTGTGCTTTAACAGGGATGCACTTGATCTCTTCACCCCCAAGGAGCAGACTAAGTGCTTCAGTAAATATGCCATTAAGATACTTCATTGTACGAAGCCATTAATACGCACCTCAAATACGCTGGAAGCTGGGGGCCTTCAGCCACCCAAGAAGCATATAAATGGCCTAGAGAGATGCCCAATGCTGTATCTACTTTGATATTTCATTATTAAGTACAGTTTAAAAATTGTAATTTTTTCCACTGGTTTGAATAAAACCAGAGTGGAGAAAATATCAAATTCCTTCCCAATCTACTCTAAATGATTCCCTATGCCACCATGTCTACTTTGTTGTGGTTCTGATTGTATTAATTCCTTGACCTTGGGCCTTGAGTCAGGCTGAAGGTTTCAGTGTATCTTTTGACCACCAGCTAAGCCTCTTTGAGATTTCACTTTCTTATTGAAGAGGCTAAATTAGAAGCATTTTAGAGGTGTTTACTGTGGATTTACTATTTGTGTTTGTTCTCTGCTATTTTATTTCTTACTTTTCTGGACATAATTCTTATGATAATAGAATAACACAGTAAAAGAATTTTAAACCACACTGGACCCAAGAGATCATTTAACTCAACTCTTCATTTCAGAGGTGAAGAAATTATAGGCCGAAAATGTGAAGGCACAGTTATTCGGGTTGCCTTTGCTGTCTTAAAGGAATTTGGTGTCTGTACCTTACTCTTTTCTTAAAAATACAAACTTATTTATCCTTCCTGATCCTTAGTCATGATTTGGTTTTCATCACGTTCTAGTGATTGATAAGACTGTTTGGGGTGAGAAAAGTTAGGTGTAAAGGGATGACTTGGCCAAAGCCAGAGATTGAGGTATCATAGAGGAAAACCTGCTGTTGAATATGGGGGCACTAGTCCCGAGGAAAAGCCCTTTTTTAAAAAGACATGCACTCATTTATTTTGATACTAAAAGAAAATTAAAAATCTGCATTTTCACATTGATCTTTAATATCTTATGTGGTTCAAGAAAGACTTCTAAGAGTCAAATACATCCTACAGATTTTGTAAAACAACCCTTCAAATGGCTTTCCTGGAATGATACATTGACTCCCCAAGTTCAGTAATTTTATAACTCCTTTGTCTTTTGCTGCAGGGGAAGGAGTGGTTATGACTGATTTTAGTAAAAGACTTTAAGCTGAACTGACAGAACCAATAATGAATATGAATGTAGGAAAAGTGACGTGCATGGAAGGCTTCTTTGAAAGGGACCCTTTGGTACTAATCTCCAGTCGTGTAAGAAGTTGTCTACCTCAGCCCTAGAGTTGCTCAATGCTCTCTTGGTAGTCTATAGACTCAAGTCACTTACTACATTGGGATCTAGTCACTCTTTTATTAGCCTTTAAAGCTTAAACAAAACGAAGCAAAACAAACACTGCTCTTAGGCAGACTCTTTTTTCCTAGTTTGCTCTCAGGATTTATTTTACATGAAGAATGAGCAGGTTTTAGGTGTAATTGACAACGGACTGTTATTGCTTAGAAACAAAATAGTTAAGAATAATGAAGTCATGAGATTGTAGACAATGTTTTATAATAAGCATGTGTTACTTTTATTACTCCAACTTAAAAAATGTTAGAAATAAAAATAAAATAATAGGACTTTTTATAATGACTTTAGTTTCTGATCAGATCACTTGTTAGCGCTCCCCTAAGGCCGTGTGTCATAATACCACCACAGGATTTCATTTCTATTCAAGTTCCTAAATTTTCGGGAATCCTGGACATTAAGAACACAACAGTGACCGAGCGACGCCAACCTTGTGAATATGTTGTACTGCTCATTTGCACTGTCTTCTCCACTATATCCTAAGTTCTCTCAGGACAGAGACCCTGTCTTACTCATCTTTGTATCTCCAGTTCATAGAGCAATGGTGCACTCAGTGGGTACCTTTCGGATGAATCTGTGAATTAAGTTCTGTAATCTTGGTGTACATTCTGAGTTTCTTCTGGGTCGAATAAAATTGCAGTTCTAAATGTATAAAAGAAGGTAGTGTCCTGATTTGGCGTCCTAGCTCCACTCATATATAACTTGGTACAGCTGTTAAATAAACAGGGAGGATGCTGCAAGGCATGGTAAACAGTAGAGTATGAGCCCCTCTTGATGCTGATGACATGGTTTTATTAACACAAACCAGGATTTTCCTTTAGAAGCTGCTGAGCCTGGTGCCTACTTACTGTCAGAACGATTTAACATCAACTGTGCTACAATGAAAACCATTGTATTTGACAGACATTCTCCAGTATTTAAATGAACAATACTAAGTAACCCCATACAACAGGTCAACTCATTCAGCTATTGGAATGTATATTTTGCAGCCAACCTACCCGGGTAGGTCCATGGGGATACAATTCTACTTTAAAAAAAAAAATCAGACATTCACCAGAGGCTGGGCTGAACTTCTTTTATGGTCAAGGCAGCCAACTGGTAGTTTTCAGAGTGTCTGGCCCTACAGGAACTGCCCCTCTTCCCTGCTTAGCGCAGAGGATCCTAAATCCCTCCTCCCAGCCGGCTGCTTGCTCAAGATTACATGAGTCTTTAGATTCCGAATAAAACTGCCAGCTGCCTTGACAGGAAAATAGATAAGAGAAACATTCCTGAGAAGAGGGAATGGCCTGGGGTAGCGGGGAACAGAGTGGAGCTCCAGAAAGGAGAGGGCTGAAGGGAAAAACTGAAAAAAAGAGATCCACCCACCCAAGTTCAGATAAGCGAACAAAGGCTGCTCAGCGCCTGGGTCCAGATAGGATAACAAGGGGAGACCACCAGGGTGGTGCAGGAGGAGGATGGCCAAGGGGTGAGGTCACTCGCTGCAGGCGTGTGTCGGGGAGGGCTCAGCCACCTAACCTGTTTCTGCCTTTGGGTCTCCGGTCTAACTCAAGAGATAAACCATGGCTTCTACCAGTGGGGAAACTGCTGGAAAAGAGCACAGACCCCATGGAGAGGGCTCTTCAGCTCTGGAAACATGGTGGTCACATCCAGGAGATGCTGCTCCTGAAGGAATTATTGCAAAGTACAAAGCCTTGTGACAGGGAACTTCCGTCTTCAAACCGTCTTCCACATGCATGGCCCAGAACCCTAGGGTCTCAACTGAATACTCACTTGGGTATCTGAGCAGAGTCCACATTACTTTTTGAGAAAATAACTTGGCCTTGTTTTATAAGGAAAACCCCCATGTCCCATTTCTGCACCGGGATAGAGAATGCCTAGTATAGAATATTAGGATCTTCAAGGTTTTAAAAACAGAAGGTCAGCTCTGTCACACAGGGATCCCTGATGTCAGAAAACGTGGCTCCTTTTTAATGAGCACCGTGGAATAGCGGCATCTTGGATACCAGTAGAGAGTTTAATTAAGACATGACAAAAACCAAAAAACAAACAAACAAACAAAAAGATATGACAGCAGTTTTTTCGCCAAAGCATGGATGGAATATCTGTTAGGTTAAAGAGATCTGTTAGGGCCAAGTGTCAAGTAAATGCTGTAGAAAAAAATTTTGTTTTGTTTTAATGGGAAACTATGACTTATCTGTAAATATACCACGCCAGATGATCAGATTCCAGCCCTGTTCATTGTCTTTGAGCTATTTTGCAACTCTCTGTCAGTTTCAGGTAACTGACAGATAATGTACAAAATGTCTGATCTACTACTGATTTTAACTTATTTCCTCTCCCACGTGGAAAAACTAGTTTTGTACCTATAAACTTGGGACTAGTTTATTTGTTACCAAATCATGTTTTGATTTTGCCTTTGAACTGTTACATTATACACCTGTTTCCCTCATAACATATGATTTTAAAAAGAAATCTTTAACACATTTATTTTTATAGCTCTATGGAGGTCATGATTTTACCTTTTACTTAAAATTATCTTTTAACAACTATGTCTTCTGCTAGACTCCAAGCATTATTTCTCGACCAGGGGTCACAAAGGACAGTAATAGTTACTTATTTTACAAAATGTTCAAGTGACCCAAGGAATCTCTGAAGCAAATTTTCAGGAAGAAAATTACTCCAGCCAGCTTAGTTCAAGCTCCACCACTATTCTGACAGTTTTGTTGATAAAGTTGATGTTCTGATGTCTCTGTTGCCTCTGATCTCTCTCTGGAGAGGTAGCTTCAGGGCTTCTGAGCATCAGTAAGGCAAAGTTTGCCACTTCCTGCCTCTTCTGGCAAACCACCCTATGTCCTTTTTGAAGAAGGTGGATTATATTAATCCATAAAATAATTGCTTTCCTCTCCCCTCCTTCATTTTCCAACTATCAAATAGCCAAAAGAACTGAAGTTTCCCCGATGAAGTTGAACGTGACTAATTGTATCTCAAAATGACTTTTTCTGGATGTGAGGAACTGTAGAAAATGTATTTTGCAAATTTTGTTCAAGTGCAGAGTATTGGGGGGGATTTTGTTGTGACTTTGTTATTAATGTGTGCAGTTCAGTCAGTGCTTACTGTGGCCCACTGTGAGCTCATAACTGCAAGAAACTCAGCTTCCAAGACCAAGTAAAACAAAATCTCTGTCTTCAAGGAACTCACTGGAGAAAAACACACATGTACAACTAACCATAAAATAGCACAAGATTGCTGCCATAGTGAGCAGTATGAACACTATGGGAGTAACAGAACAGGTCCAAAAAGTTAATATAATTGCTTGGTAAAGAAATGTATCTAGAATTTTAATTGAGGGATTGTCCAGTCACTTTACAGATGAGGAAACCAAGTCCCAAAGATGTTATATGATCACAGTTCATCCTTAATGTAAGCACAGATGAAAATTAAAGTATGCGATCCCACTGTGATGGAATACCACATATATTTTACCTCTTCAACTAGAGCTGCTGTTTTGTCAGTACAGTTAATTAATCTGCAAAATGTGTGGCTGTGTTTTTAGCCGACTTGTGAATGTAAAGAAATCATTTGTAAAAGGCTTTTGGCAGACTCACGCCTCAGGCCTAGGGGAGAATTTGCAGTTATCTGAGCTGTTATCTGAGCTGCAGTCTTGGGAGGTCTCCCCAGGCTAATTCGGACAATCTAGTAGCCGGGGAAGTTGGGATGGTGGTGGTGGTGGTACCACTAGCAGTGTCTGCCTCCTGGGCTGGCAAGAATTAAGTGGAGTGAGGGCTACAGCTCTTTGGCCGAGGTTCAGGGCTGGGCTCCTATCCCAGCAGGGAGCTAGGGTGAAAACCAGAAGCTGGGCAGAAGGCCAGTCAGATCAAATGGTAGCTCATTCCCAGGAGTCTCAATTCACCTCCAGGAACACTGGACAAACTACTTCCAGATTCTGCTCACTCACGGGAAGGAAGCTTCTGACATATGGCCTGACTGAGCCATTCCCAGCTCAGAGCTGAGGTGGGGAGCAGCTGGGTAGGGCTGGGATTGACAAGGATGGACACTATCTGTCTTAGATTTAGGCTTTCTTATAAAAATATATTTGTTGACAGTAGAAAATACAGAAAAGATTAAAGAGGAAAATTTAGAACTAATAAGTTCAAACACTTTCAGGCTATTCTGTGTGTGTTTATGTAAACAATATTGTATATATTATTTATTAAACTGTTTTTCCACCCAATGTTTTGTACACACTTAAAAAAATATTAAATGTATATTTTTATTAGAAATAACTTTTTATTACACATATATAATGGACAGTTGTCTAAATTGATATGCACCCATTTGTATAATTAATTTTAACCGTAATCACAAATAGAATTTAAGAACTGAGAGAGACATGATTGTCATCCCGTCACTCTTGTTCTATAGATGCAGAAACGGAGGCCCAACTTGATTCAGTGATTTGCAAGTTTAAACACAGGTTTAAACAGAACCAAGTCTAAAATCACTCCAGGGTACCTTCTGCTGTATAGTGACACCCTGAATTATTTATTTCCTGTGTGTGTGGCTTGTCTGCCTTGTCAGACAACGAGTTCCTTGAGGACCATGTTAGTGTGATGTGGTACACTGCTGCTTCAAGTGTGTCTTCAGGCTGGCCTTAATGGCATCATCTGAGCTGGTTCGAAATGCAGAATACTGGGCTCCACCCCAGGCCTTATGAATCAGAACCTAGATTTAACAAGATGCCTAGGTGATTCATATCCATACTAAGCTTGAATAGCATTGAGGGGATGGTCATTAAATATTTGTGGTTGCCATGGTGTTTGTGGCCCTGCCAACTTCATATGCTGAAACATAATCCCCGGTGTGATGGCGTTTGGAGGAGGGTCTTTGGGAGATGCTCAGGTCACCAGGGCTGAGCCCTCCATCTGTGACCCAAGAAGTGGGTCCTCACCAGACACGAAATCTGCTGGCGCCTTGATCTTAGACATCCCAGCCTCCAGGCATGTGATAAATACACTACTTCTGTCGTTTATAAACTACCCAGTCTCTAGTATTTTGTATTAGCAGCCTGAACAGACTAAGACAGTGGTATTACTTGAGTCTTTTGTTCATAGCAATGGAAACTGATTCCATGTACCATAAAGCAGAAATAGGAGTGATGGCACTTGTTGGAAAGAGACTGGTTATTGTGGACAATTGAAAACCAAACCTTAGGGATTCAACTTTAGGGACCTTAGAAATGGGACTTTGTTGACCTTTTCTGTTGGGCTGTACCATAAATGTGATGCCCAGTTGCAATATCTTTTCATTCCAAGTTTTAGACATACATGTGTGAGAGAAAGATGGGGCCTGGGAGAGAGAAAGAACGAGAAGGGAGGGGAGGTAGAGAGAGAGAGATGGGGAGACAAAGAGAATATTTTTGCTTGAGTTAGGTTTCTATTCTCTTGATCAATGACCAAGGTTCAGGGGCATGTTGCAACCTGGCTACTGGACCCCATCCCTGTAGCCATAAGACATTCTCAGAGATGGGAGATCATTGAGAGGCAGGTACCATTACCAAAGTTGCCTGCTGTAATTTTTAAACCAAAGTGGTCACATTTTCCACTAGTCATTAGGCAAAGAAGTATGAGAAGAGCCTATTTCTAGTCTTCTTCCCTCTGTAGCCCCTGTTTCTCTGATTTTCATGGTTGTAGTTTCTCCATCAAAGAGAGCATACAGTCTACTGATTTCAGCAATTAACATTTTGCTGGTGACACCCAACTGTGCTTCCAGCTTGAATCTCTTTTCTGAGTTCCAGCCTCCTATCTCCAAATGTTCTGTCACTGCTTAAAGTTCAACATGGACAAAATTGGGTTCATCAGATGTCCCTCCCAGTTTCTTTATTTTTATCAAGATGTGACTGTTTACCGTGATAATTAGCATCTGTGGCTCCTTCCTTGTTTTTCAAAGGGCAAATCCTGAACTTTAAAATGTGGATTTCTTGAACATCTCCCTTCCATCCTTGCTGCCAACCAGAGTTCAAATCCTCATCCACCCTCATTTGGATCATGGCCTGTTACCTTACCCATGCCCCTCTTCCTTTCCAGTCTTACCAGTACCATGGAGATTTTTCTTAGACTACACTTGTATCATTGCCTACTTCAGAAAATAGTTAATATTCTTTCAGGACATTTTATATGTAGATCTGAGATTGTCACCACAAGATAACATTAGTAACTCAGAGCTCCCCATTGTCAGTGATCTACTTAAAAATTATTTAAAAAAATTTTTTTTCTAGAAGTACTCTTTGAGATAGATAGCCAACTCTGTTAGAAATGAATAACTGAGTGTTTATTTAAAGAACAACATGCTAGCATAACCATTAACTTAATAGGCTAATGGTTTAAAAATGATTTCCTCTACTCACACTGACACTCTGACACCAAATCTGCGGGTCTTCCACACCAAGCAATTCTCGAACTCTCTGGACACCCAACTGGGTGTCCTCTAATTCAATTAGGACATTAAATAACTGAAGTTAGTGCAGACCCCACAGGTTAAGTGCTCTGGCCCACAAGACCGCCCTTAATTCAGATGCCATTCGCAAGTCCAGGTTGTTAACCTGTGCTTCTGACTGAATGTCTATGTCCACTTAAAGAAAAACACACAACCTAAGTGTTGTGTGTTTAAGGTTTATTCAGGGTCTTACTGAAGACTCTAGCCAAGGAGACAGCCTCTCAGCAGCTTTGAGGAAACTGCTCCAAAGACAGAGAAGGAAAGCCAGCTTACATAAGAGTTTTGGCTAGAGAATACATACAGTCAAGCATACATTCCAGTAAAAGATTACTATTAGTCACAGGAAACATACATCTCAAGTTAATGATTTTAGTGCTTTTTTTTTTTATGTCTGGAAACATCCAAGAATCTTGGTTCATTAAAATTCATCCTGATATCTACATCAAACTATCTAAGGGACCTAATTGCCAAAACACAGAGTGCCTCATGCTCTTTTTCTTTCTTTCTTTTTTTTTTTTTTTCATGCTGTTTTTCATCCTTAATTTCTCTCAGGGTATACTGTCAGTCAGCGACTGCAGCAGCTAATGCCTTAGAACTAGGTGGTGAGCACTGCTCTTTGTTTTTTTGTTGTTTTACAGCCATTAAATCAAAGGTTCCCATGACTCCCTCCTCAGGTTTGATAATTTGCTAGAGTGGCTCACTGAACTCAGGGAAGTGCTTAATTTACTAGATTACTGGTTTATTATAAAAGAATATAACTCAGGAACAGCCAGATGGAAGAGATGCACAGGGCTAGGTTCAGGGGAAAGGGCTTGGAGCTTTCTTGTCCTCTGTAGACATGCCACCCTCCCAGCGTCCCCATGTGTTCACCAAACCGGAAGTGCTCTGAGCCCCAATAGTTAGTTAGGGTTTTTAATGGAGGCTTTATTATGTAGGTATAATTGATTAAATCATTGGCCATTAGTAGTTAATTCAACCTCCAGCCCCTCTTTCCTCCCCAGAGGTCTGGAGGATGTGACTGAAAGTTCCCAGTTCTCTAATTACCTGATTGGTTCCCCTGGCAACCAGCCCCCATCGTGAGGTGATCCAGGAGCTCCCAGCCACCAGCCATACAAAAAGACACATCACTTTGGATATTCCAGAGGTTTTAGAAGCTGTCAGCCAGGAAACAGAGACAAAAACCAAAAAAAAAAAAAAAAAAAAAAAAAATACATCTTTTTATATCACAATATCACACCTATTAACTTTTAAAACTTTTTATTTTGAAATAATTTCAGATTTTCAAAGAAGTTACAAAAATAGTAGAGTTTCATATGCTCCTTACTCAGCTTCTCCAAATATTACCATGTTATAACCATAGTACAGGAATTAAACTAGGAGATTAACATTGAAACAATATTATTAACTCATCTGTAGACTCCATTCAAATTTTGCAGTTTGTCCCATGAAAGGACTATTTGTGGTCCAGGGTCCAGTCCAGGATTCTGCACCACATTTAATTTATATGTCACTTTAGTTTCCTGTAATCTGGGACAGTTCTTCAGGTTTTTTGTTTTGTTTTGTTTGTGGCCTTGATGTTTCTGAAGAGTCTGGGCCAGTTATTTTTGTAGACTATCTTTGGTTTGAGTTTGATATTTCCTTATGTTGAAACATGTATGTTGAATTCGCATTTCTGGCAAGAATGCCACCAAAGTGGTGTAATACCCTTCTCCGATCAGGAAGTACATGATGTTGATTGATCTCATTGGTGCTGCTATTTTTGATCAGTTGGTTAAGAAGGTGCCTGTAAGATTTCTACCCTTAAAGTTACCATTTCCCCTTTATGATTAGTATTATTTTGTGCAGAGGTATGTTGAGACTATGTAACATACTGTTTCTCATCATATTTTTGCTCACTAATTTTTCAATCCACTGATGACTCTAGCCTGCAATAGTAATGTAATTACTGCATGTAATTACCATAGTAATGTAATAACCTGCAATTATTAATGTAGGTATTTGCCAGATGGTAATTTTCTTATTTCCATCATTCCTTCTATATTTATTCATTGGAATTCTGCTGTAAGAAAGAGCTGTCTCCTCTTGCACATTAATTTCTTCATTCAATTATTTATATTGGTATGGACTCATGAATGTTTAGTCTGTGGGTTATAATCTGTTACTATCATTATGTCTTTTCTTTTCCAAATCACTGCATATTTAGCCATTAGATTGTGCGCAGATTTGGCCATTGGGTACTACTTCAAGTTGGCTCCTGTGTCCTTACAGCCTGTCTCCATCATCATTATTGTTGTTGTTTTTGTTGTTAGCACTTCCTTACTTTCTGGTAGGAAAATTCCAGCTCATCTTGTATTTCTCCTTACCAATTTTCTCCCCAAAGCCCTGGTTGTTTCTACTGACACAGGAGAATGGCATTTGGAAACCAAGTTCTGGGTACCTGGTGTGTTCACTGCTACTGTATTGTCATTGCTTCTAGGCCTGTCAGTGGACAGAGCTAGGAAATGTATGTGTGTATGTATATATATATATACATATACATGCACATATATGGCTCTTCTGCAACATTAACTTTTAATATGCTTTCTCTGTTCCCGGCAAGGGGTCACAAATAGGTGATTGGTAGGCTAGTTATAGACCACAGATTTTTTTTTTTCTGGTCTACTTTGTGTTTCAAAAAATATGAAATAATAGTTAGAATTGGTCTTTCTGCATAAAACAAACACCCCTGCCCCAAACAATATTTGAAACAAAGCTTTATTTAAAATTTTTTTCTATTGTCTAAAAGAAGTTTGAAAGTAGGCAGTCAGGGTGGTATGGATGGAAGTGCCACAGTCATCAAGGACCTAGGTGCCATCCATATTTATGTGCTACCATCCCTAACTCATAGCTTCCATCTCCAGTGTCGTATTATGACCTCAAGTTATGATCTGATATATCTGTTAGAGCTCCAGCCATCGTGTCCACACTCCAGGCTGGAAGAAGGTAGAAAGGGAGAAGGGCAAAAGAAACGTCCCTCCTGACTCAACTGTCTAGAAATAATCTAACAACTCTGCTGACATCTCATTGGCCACACCACCTACAAATGAGCCTAGAAAATGTCATCTTTTAATTAGGACATTGTAGTGAGAATAAAATTGGGATCTGTTACTAAGAGAGGAGGGGAGAATAGATGTTGAGAAGGCAATGAACAGTCTCTTTCATAGCATAAATACTTAAAAACCAGAAGGCTTTACATAAAGTCTGGATTTATGGTGTTTCTTGAAAAGTTGCAAAATCAGGCAATACTGGGCCCACATTTGGGTGGCACGTGTCAGCTGGAATCTGCCCTCTTTGGCTAGAATGTACCTTCTACATAGAGTAGAAATTGTTTACCAACCCTTGAGCCTTTTTTGTTGTTATTTCCAGTAATAATAAATCTTTTACTTTTAAACGTATGTACTATAGAAAAGCATTTAAAAAATAAAGGAGAAACTTGATTTCTTTTAGGTGTCAATCATTTTATATTCCCTTAGGGAAACCCTCCAGATTAGACATTCTTGACTCGTGGTCTCAATATTGTTTACAATATTGTTGTGAAAGTATATGATTGTATGTTTAAACTGTGTGCATTTTCCTAGAGAGAGGAGTCATAATTTTATTCGGATACTCATAATTTTATTCAGATACTCAGATACTTTTTGACTAAGAAAGGGATGCCTTCTTCATGTCTAGACTCCCAGCATCTAGCGCAGAGCCTGTTAAAATAATATGTATGCAATAAACATTTTTTATATAAAAAAGTTTATTCCTGAATTCCATTACGTTTATAGCTTTAAACTGTTAGATAATTAGTACTTATAGTCTATTCTTATATTATCCATTAATTGTTGTGTAATTCATTATTTCATTTTAGTTCATATTTTCTACTGATCTAGATTGTAAGGATGAAGATCATGCCTTACGTTTTTTTCTTTGTCCCATGTCACCCAGCACAGTACTAAGCATCTAGAAAATTTCAAAGCAAATTTCAAAAAAAGTCTCTTAATTGACTTGTCTCACAAGCTCATTGACCCAGGAATTTAATTTCTATGTAGTCAAACAGAAAACTTGAAGGGCAGATCCACAAATGGGCTGGTGATTATGATGGAGACCTGAGCAATGACCACATCTCTCTAAGGCAGCTTTCAGGTCTTTGCACTTTTGGGGACGCAGAAAAATAATTATTAATTTGATTCATAGGTTTTTTTTTCACTGTTCACATATTCATTCATTGGTTTGTTTAACAAATGTTTATTGGGTTCCTACTATGTACCTGGCACTGTATGAGGCAGTAAAGAAATAAAAAGGTGGTTGTTCCTTGCCGCTGAAGCATTTATAGCCTAATGTAGGACCAGACCTGTAACAATTAACTGTAATGCAATATTTTAAGTGCTATTTGGAACTAGCTACAAGGTGCTATAAAGGAGTAGGAATAAGTAGCTATAGAAGTCAGGTACATCTTTATAGAAGAGGTGACATTGGACAAGTTTTGAAGGATACATTGTTGCTAGACAGAGAATGATCATAGGTCATTTCAGACAGAGAGTTAGAGGCAAGAAAAAGATTTTACATTCATTAAATAAGTGATTGAGAAGAGGCCTGAGTTGGAGATAAATTATGGGAAGTGAGTGATTCAACAAACATTTAAGAATTCAACAAATATATATGGCAGACCATAGTGGGCAATGGGGATGCAGGAGTGAATCAGCCAACATAAGCCTTATCTCCTGGAACTTACAATGTAGTAGAGAGAACAGACATTAAGTACACAGCGCATTTAATATGGGACCTTATCTACTCTGAGAGGGAGGGAGCAGGTATCCAAGGAAGGTAGTACTTAAGCTGAGCCCTGAAAGATATACAGGGGCTGGACAGGGGAGTTGGGAAGAGATGAGGAAGAAGATAGGAAAAAATTCTCCTATAGTGCTGGGACAACTGGGTATTTACATGCAAAAAATCAAGTTGGACATTTATCTCACACCACATATAAAAATTAACTCAAAATGGCTCAATGACCTGAACATAAAAGCTAAAGCCATAAAACTCTTAGAAGAAAATGTAGGGATCAATCTTCATGACTATGGATTTGACAATTGATTCTTACATATAAAACCAAAAGCACAAGCAACAAAAGAAAAAATAGATAAATTAGACTTAATTAAAGTTAAAAAACCTTTGTGCATCAAAAGGCATTATCAAGAAAGTGGAAAGACAACCTACAGAATGGGAGGAAATATTTGCAAAGTACATATCTGATAAAAGTTTAGTATCCAGAATGTATAAAGAAATCTTCCAACTCAGCAGCAAAAAGACAAACAACCCAGTTTAAAAAATAGGCAAAGGACTTGAATAAACATTACTCCAAAGCAGACAAATGGCCAACAAGCATATAAAAAGATGCTCCAAATCATTAGTCACTGGGGAATGCAAATCAAAGCCATGTGAGATACCACTTCACACCCAGTAGGATGACTATCATCAAAATGTCAGATAAGAACAAGTACTGATGAGGATGTGAAGCATTTGGAACTCTCATACATTACTGATAGGAATGTAAAATAGTTCCACTGCTGTGGAAAACCATTTAGTGATTCTCCAAAAGTTGAGTTAAGCTACAGAGTTACTGTATGACTCTCAATTCCCTGCCTAGGTGTATACCCCAAAGAAACTAAAAGCGAGTATTCGAACAAGTACATGTACAAACACCTTCAAAGCAGCATTATTTGCAATATCCAAAAGATGGAGATAGCCCAATGTCCATCAACAAATGAATGGATGAACAAATCGGGGAATATACATACAATGGAATATTATTCAGCCCCAAGAAGGGAATGAAGAACACAACATGAATGAACCTCTAAAACATTATGCTAAATGAGAGAAGCCAGACACTAAAGGCCACATATTGTATGGTTCTATTTATATGAAGTGTCTAGAATATGCACATCCCCAGAGACAGAGAGCATTTTGACAGATGCCGGGACATGAGGAGACAGGGGAATAGGGATAAATTGCTTGCTGGGTAAAGGGTTTTATTTTGGAGTGATGGCAATGTTTTAAAACAATATAGAGGTAGGGTTGTACAACACTGTAAATGTACTAGATGCCACTGAATTGCTCACTTTAGAATGGTTAATTTTATTCTATGTGAATTTCAGCTCAATAAATTACTTTAAAAATTCTGTTGTCAGTGATCTATAAAGTCTAAGGCAGTGGAAATAGTCTGCGTGAAGGCAGGAAGTCTCTAAAAGAGTTTGAAGAGTGAGAATAAGATAATCGTAGACTAAACACAATAAACTCAGTAGAATTACTAAAAAGTAGGCTAGAGGACTAGGTGGAGGCCAATGTTGAGATGTTAATAACAAGGAATTTGTTGAGGGGAAGAAGGGGAAGGACATCATGACACCATTCATGTCTTTTAAAAGATACTCTGCTGTACAGAGAGTGGATTTGGGGGGAACATGGAGCATTTAGGGTGTCTGGTTGGGAGGTTATTTTAGAGATCTAAGAGACAGTGGTGGCTAGGTCTAGTCTGAAGGCAATGGGAAGTAAAGGGACAGAAAAGATTTGAGAAATATTTAGGAGCTTGATGTTTGATTAGATGTTGGATTGCCAAATAAAACATAGTTAAATTTCAATATTTGGGAAATATTAATACAAAAATTATTCATTGTTTACTGAACTTAAAATTTAGTTGAGAATCCTGTATTTTTCATTGCTAAATCTGGTATGGCAGGTAAAGGAAAGAGAGAATTCTGACATCTAGGTTTCTGGCACCTGTTGGTTGTATCTGTCTTTACTGAGACCAGGAACACTGGGAGAGGACTGGGTTTTTCTTGGAGGGTGGGACATCACACTTTCAGTCTGAGTTGTAACCGTGTAGTCAGTAGACAAGGATTGATGGAATCACTCAGGGAGTATTTGCAGAGTGAAAAGAAAAGAATGCTCAGGCTGATATAAGATCATTGGTAATTAAAAGATGCTCAGAGAAAAAGAAGCCAGTATAGGAGACTGGGAAGGGGCTCTGAGACTGTAGGATGGGATTCAGAATGCTGATGGTGTGGAAACCCAAGTCAGAGAGGGTTTCATGGAAAAAGAAGTGCTCTATAAGGTAAGTTACAGAGAAGTCAAATCGATTGGGACTGAAAAGAGACCAGCAATTTTGGCAATTAGGAGATTTGCGGGGATGTAAATGAATTCTTTCAGTGTGATGTTCCAGGGGAAAGAGTGTGCAGATCTGAATTTAATGAGTTATGGAGTGACCAGGTAAGGAAATAGAAGCTACAAATAGGTAATAAAGGGAGTTGTGCTGGAATATCTACACAGACAGTGGTGGAGGTAAAGAACAACAATTCTAAATTCTGTATGCTGTCTTCATCTGCTAATTTTTTCCTGCAGAGCATGGAAACAAAACATTAAGAATCCATTTTCTAGACTCTGGACAAAGGTGAAATGAAGGAGTTTAGTTTTTCAAGATATTTCCTTTTGTTCTGCAGAGAAAGACCTCAACTTTTAGTATCAAATCAACTTTGATGTATTAGCATTACAACTAGTCTCTAGAAAAATATAAAATGAAGTTTTTTTTTTTTCAAGAAAAAAAAAGATTTATTTCCTTTTCAGCCCCAGTGATCTTTATAGTCATTCTTTTGAATATCTGGAGGGTGGATTAACTGTATTGTCGCTTTATAATCTGCAGGGCAGGTGTGTTTGTGGGTGTATGAGCTAGAGATAGTGGAGTGTACCTAAATGCTAAGTCAGTTAACATTGATTTGGTACATAGTGAAGCACACCATGTTATAAGGAAAATAAATATAACTTAAAGGCAAAGAAACACTAAACACCCAGTTAATTTATGGTGAAGCATACTTAGTTTATGATTTTGGTTAATACATACTTTAACTAGAACAGTGTTCTGTGCTCATTTTTATTAAATACTGTAGGTGTTTGCTGGGGTATGAGGTAATAACCCAAATACAATTAAAATGACCATAAAATTAGGGTCTCCACGTAGGCTCCCAAGGATGGGTCTGTTTGAGGCTTCTAGTCATCAGCATTGGGTGGTCTGCTATTGCTGCATGATACTTAAATAGAGCTTTTTCCCCCTTAGGTCTGTAAGGTGTTAAGGTGTTTTTGTAAAACCCCATAAACCCTCGTTAAACACTTTTTTTTTTTTTTCATAAAGAAAACTTAAATCTTTATTTGACGTGTTTTCTGTGGCACTATTTTGGCATTTTAACAAGTCCTTTAAAGAATCACTCTAATAATTGCATACACCTCTGGCGTGGGGGTGGAGGGGTGTTTATTCAGGTTTTTGTAAATCATACTGCCTGACCCACTAAGCAACAAGCACAGCTTTTTGGTACATTTTAATTTAATAAGGAAAAAAGATCAAAAAGAATCTCCAGGTGGAGAAAGTTAAGCTAATTTGGGTATTGCACATTAACTGATTGAAAGGAAGGTTTGACTACTGACTGAATTAACTATGATTCAGATATATGAGATTATTTACTACAGTGAGGGTTTCCCTAAACACTGCAGAAGAAGTAGAAATACTTTTCCCCACCCTGACACTTCTCATTCCCTTTTCCTGCTTTATATTTTCTCCAGTGCACTGCCTTTGAAAACAGTGTATAATTTATTTATTGTGTCTACTATTTTTGTGGCTGTCAGAATGTAAGGACGTTGTGCTTTTGTTCACTGTTGTATATTTAATATCTAGGATGGTGCTTGGGACATAGTGGCACACAATAAACTTGTTTGTTGAATGAATGAAGGAGTGAATGAATAAGTTACATTCCATTTGTGTTCCAAGATATACTGTGAACTTCAGCTCTTTCAGAGTCTTGCATATGCATGTAAATTTCTCTTAAAGATCTCATTTCGCTCCCCTTTCACTCTACTTTTTGAATCACAAAATCTTGGCATCATTAGGAATAATGTTTGTATGTTTATAGGAATCATGTGAAGTCAGACCATGGTTTTTTGATGATGTCATGAAGCAGTATTCCATATAAATGCATTTGCACTCTAGAATTTCTTCCAAGTAAAAACAGTTGGTTATGTTAGCTTTTTTTTTTTTTTTTTTTACTTTAAAAGAAAGAAAACACCTCAGTTCACAGCAATTTTGATATTTGCAGACTCTGTATTTCTTAAAAATACTTAACTGGGAAGGAGGATTCTGGGAAGATGACAGAGTAGGAAGCAGTGGAAATGTGTCCTCTCACCTGGACAGCAGTTACACTGACAGATGTAACTACTTTGGAACTCTGGAGTCTATTGAAGGCTTACATCTTCCAGGGAAAGACTTGAATAATAGATTTCAGTTAATTTCAATCAGTTTCAACTCAGCACTGTAGCAGCTCCCCCATCTTCCAGTCCCCAGCCAAGGCAGGGCAGCTGTGCACTTGATCTTGGAGAAGCTTGTGTGCAACTTTCAGTAGCCAGAATAGGCATTAAGGACTCTGTCCTCTAAATATTGAAGATCTGTGTTCTGATTACTGTTCCTTATTGTGGAATTGCAGACACAGAGGTGGCCATCTATTATTTGCAACCCCACTTCATTGTTACAAGCCTCCCCACTCTGACTCAAGCGACTTCCAGGGGATGTAGTGATTTGGCACCCCCTTTTATTTTACCCACCTTCCTTTTTCTCTTTTTCACCATTTGGGAGCCTGACATTGAAGACTAGGACATTCAAAAGCAGCTGCATACCCAGAGAAAATTAGAAAGTCATTACACATGTCCAAAGGAAAGGCACAGGCTCATAAAAGACCTACAAAGACTTTAAGTTTATACCTCAGGCTGATCTTCAGCAAGGAGATAGCCTATAACAATCAAAACAGAACAAAAAAAAAAAAATGAAAATCAGCAAACTCTTGAGGAAGGAGAAGAATCTTATATGAGAGATACAACATTATTAGCTTCAAATATCCATTTTTCAACAAAAGAAAACCTCAAAGAATATAAAGCAACAGGGAAGTATTGCCCATTCAAAAGAAGTAAACAGAAACTATCCTTGGAAAGACCAGAAGGCAGACATACTAGACAAAGATTTTAAAACAGCTGTTGTAAAAATGCTTAAAGAGCTAAAGGAAGATATGGATAAAGTCATGAAAACAATGTATGAACAAAATGAAAATACCAATAAAGTGAAAAATTTTGAAGATGCTAAAGGGAAATTTTAGAGCTGAAAATTACAATGACTGAAATGCAAAACTTACTGAAGGGATTCAAAGGCAGATTTGAACAGGCATAGAAAGATTCAGCAAACTTCAAAATAGGACAATGGAAATTATCAAATCTGAGGAACAGAAAAAAAAAAAAAGATGAAAGAAAAGTGAACAGAACCTAAGGTACCTGTGGGACATCATCAAGTGAACCAGCTTATACATTGTGGGAGCACCAGAAGGAAAAGAGGGAAAGAAAGGAATGAGAGATTATTTGAAGAAATAATGGCTGAAAATCTTCAAAATTTGTTGAAAGACAAGAAGATAAACATGAAAGGTCAATGAAATCCAAGTAGCATGAAATCAAAGAGATCCACACTGATATACATTATAATCAAATTGTCAGACGTCAAAGACAAAGAGAATCTTGCAAGCAAGGAGAAAAGCAAATTGTCACACACAAGAGATCCTCAATAAGATTATCACCATATTTATTATCAGAAAATTTGGAGACCAGAAGGCAATGAGTAGATATATTTAAGTGTTAAACGAAAGAATCTGTCAACCAAAAATCCCAAGAATCCTATATCCAGCAAAACTGTCCTTGAAAAGTGAGGGAGAAATTAAGACATTCCCAGATAAACAAAATCTGAGGGAGTTCTTTACCACTAGACCTGCCCTGCAAGAAATCCTAAAGGGAGTCCTGCAGGTTGAAACAGAAGGACACTAGACAATAACTTGAAGCTGTATGAAGAAATAAATATCTTAATAAAGATAAACATATGGGCAGTTATTAAAGTTAGTATTATTGTAACAATAGTCTATGACTCCATTTTTTTTTTGTTTTCCACATAATTTAAGAGACTAATACACTTTAAAAATGTATTGGTCTAAAAGCTAGGATTATTATAATTTTTGTTTGTAACTCCACATTTTATTTTCTACATAATTTCAAGAGTCTGATGAAGTTGATGAGGAGTTTCAGAAGAGATAGAAGGGTTAGAGAGAATTAGCAAGTCCCACATATGAAGAGATAATGGCAGAGAATTTTTCAGTATTGAAAAAGGCATTGATTTAGAAAATGCTATGGTTAATTCCTAATTGTCCAAGAGTTGATACTTTCCCCACTGCCTAGGTAAGGAAACTCTAAGGGAAATCCTTGATTTTGTGTTGGTATTTCTGGGAAAAGATTTTGTTGGGAAAGAGGTTGGAACTACTGGATATGAGATAAACAGACTTATCTGATGACTTCTTACATTTTTCTCTATTTCCAATTTGCATTACACTACAATAGTACAAATTATGCCCTCTTAGTTATTGAATGATATATTATCAAAGTAGAATTTGGTACATTTGTGATTTTGAACAGGTTAATGAATTAAATAATATTACAAATTAAACTTTCTCTTCAAAGAACATTTAGAAAATGTTTAGACTGAAACTATGGCCATACATTCTTAGGGTGTGTTTTATAATACTTAACTAGTATGTGGTTCTTATTCTGAATGTAATACTTGTTTTGGAATTTAAATAATAAACAATATTTTATACATATTTCTGCTTAAAGTCACATTTTGTCATATTTGGCTGCAAAGCATATGGTAGAATCAGCACAGAGCCTATCCAATGGAAATATGAACAGGACCACACAAAACGGTTCCACTGTGTCATTTTGTTCAATGTGGCTTCACAAAAATAAACTCTTCTCACCACAAAAACTTGCTTGTCATTTCCCACTTTTTAAAATGATCACTTTTAACTTCATTTCCAGCACCTTATCCCTTTTCTAACCGTTGTCTACTCTAAAGTGATTTGAAAATTTGTTTATTTTGCTTTGGAATCCCTCATTCTTCATTTTTTTCACCACATTTCTAACTATAAAATGCATATTATTAAAACATGTTAAGCCTTCGGGATAGTTTGATGTTGGTAATGTAAGATTTTTGGCTCCTTCATTTAAACTTCTGTGGTATTTTTATTTTCAGTATATTTGATATTTTTCTATGCGTTTTAACTTTTAGAGATTTTCTTTTAGCACATAATTGAGAACTGGTTTAATTCTCCAGAACATTCAGCTTAAACTTTATTCAGCTTTCTTTTTTTAGTTTGTTTATCAGACAGTGTATTTATGGGCATTTTTTTTTGTCCAGGTATCTTTAATTTTCTTGATGCAAATCCAAGGCTCAGAACTCATCTTCAAAAGAAGCATGAATTATTTCCAGATATTCTAATAGGTGGGAAATAAGAGTAACAGCAAAATGGCCCTTGCATAAACAGAAGAACAAGATATGGGCAATCATAACACAGTCTATTTCCAATCAATCACAGATTTACACTTTTTTAAAGGGCAATACCCTAAGAAAGATACAAAATTCTAATATGGAATTGGTACAGAATATTGTTGAGGGGAAACTTTAAATGCTTGCTATCATTTATTTTAATACATTCTTATATCACATAATTTTTTTCATTTGTTTCTCAACATAAGCACCATTGGAAATTTGGACCAGGTAGTTGTTGTGGGGAGCTTTCATTGTGTGTAGGACGTGTAGTAATCTCCCTGGTTTCTACCCACTAGATGCCAGTAGCACCCTCCCCAATCATGACAGTCAAAAATGTCTCCAGACAAACTGTCAAATACACCTATGTGGTAAAATTATCTCTGGTTGGAGAACACTGGTTTAGGGCATTATGTTGCTAACCCATTTCACTCATGGTCAAATCTAGTCTTGATCCTCATCTCCCAGTTGTTCACTTTTGTACTTAAGGTTTACCTGTCAGTTGTACTTTATTCCACCTATGAATGATTTATTTTGGTTTCTAAGTATACACATTTTTGTCTTCATTTTTCACCACATTTTATAAGATACCTACCCGTTTCATCAGTCATTTGAAATTTATTTTTGACAGAATATAAACTGCATATTTTCAATTCCTTTATTCTGAACATTAGTAAAGATCAGAAATGTAGGGATTATCCCTGTGAAACACAGTTTGGAAATGTTCTCCAAATTGTTAATGTATCACTAGTAATTGCCCTTTGAATGCAACCCCCATATCTAAGTCATTCACTTCTTTATTAGACACTTGGCCCCAAACCTGTTTTTCTGAATGTCTTTAACTTTGTTTGTGAAACAGTCAAAATGCCTTATCAACATCAGGAGAGATTACATCTCCCCTTACTCCATATCTCTTTGGTGGAAACAAATTTAATTGTCTCTCCAAATTTCTTTACCACAGAGTCACATTGGTTACTTGTGAGTGAGTGAGTGGAATCATTCTTGAATTACAAAGAACACTGGATAGTCTGTGCTACTCTTTGAAGATGGAGGATGCTGAGGATGGCCAACGTCTGTCAATAAACGCCCTTTTTATAACTCACAGATGGTGAGAAGGGGCACTTCTCTTACAGACACAGGAAACCTTTATGGTTATGCTTTATGAGTAAGCGTCGTTAGGCACCTTTTCTCCCAGACGTCTTCCATCCCTCCCATTCTTCTTTCGTTTATTTATTGCCCATTGACCTATTTAGTTAACCAACAATTACTGATTACTCACTCTGTGTCAGACATTAAGAACACAATGATGAAAACAGTAGGGACCTTGCCTTCAAGTAGCAGACAGACTGATTTGGGGAGTGGGATGGAGGAAGACAAGTGAACAGTTATTTATACTACAACGTGCCAAATGTAGTGGTAAAAGGGAGAACACCATGATAGGAATAAGCAGGCGAGGTGGCGCCAGGGAGGACTTCCCAGACAGAGTGATGTCTAAATTCAGAATTAAAGGTAGAGTAGAAATAATTCTGGGGGAAGAGTGGGAAAGATATTCCAAGTGAACGGAGTGGAATGAAGGCATGACTAGGGAAATGCAAATGGTTCAGTCTAGATGGAAAGTTCTCTTTCATCAGAACTAAATTGAGGAAGATACACTGAATATACTAGAAGACCACCCATGGTTTATATAAACACAGTCAGTGTCCACAGCTCATGACTTTGTTTTTTCCTCCCAAGTTTCTACTGGTAATGGGAATATCTAAAAATTGCCACATCACTTTTGAGTGAGCATTTCTTAATGGAGACATAGATAGTTTTTCTAATGGAATATCAGCAAAAAAGCTGTTGCCTGACATCCTGACATAATGACCCTACTTTCAAGTTGGCATTAATTTACTCTCCTAGTTCCCTGTGGGAATAACACCACATTATACTATTTTATACCAATATTTTAAATTAAGTCAAACCTAGTGAAAAAAGAAGGTAGTCTATAACCACTGTTTAAATCCTAAGGAAATTAATGTTCTCTTTCATTTGTTCACAATTGCTATGCTCTCTCCTTAGGTATTTTTCCTTTTTTGATTTCTTATTTTCTAATTCATTCTTTCCTTCTCTCTGGCTTTAGAACTCCTGTCTTCATCCTACCATATCTTGTTATATACTGGACAGGCCATGCTCGCTGTTCTCTAAGAGGATAAAGAATTAGATCACAGATCGTAAATAATCCTCATATTTGCTTGCAGATGGGCAGAATCATTTCTGTACCAGTTCATTATAAGTTGAAAGCAAAGACTAGTCTTGCTCATCTTTATCTAGTATTTTGAAAAAATTAAACCAAGACATTGATCACTCAAAATAGGCAGCAACTCCTATCAACCACTTTTCAGATAAGGAGAAACGTAAAAACAAGCAATATACCTGCAGGGTTTGTGGTAAATCAGTGAGCCTGTCAATAATCAAGTATAATGCACTGGACTGACTCTGGGTGTAATTTATCAAGAATATATAAAATATTCTGGGAAGAAGTTTTAGTGTTTAGCACCTCTCAGACAGTTGTGGTCCAGAAAAATGTTACAAATCATTGCCTTCCTTATTGGTTTAGTGATAGGCTTAATCCCATGCCAGGTGTCAGACCCATTCCCCTGTTGCATGAAACTACTCGAACTCTAATGAAGACAGCTTTTGTTAGAATGGGAATAAAGAAAACAAACAAACAAACAAACAAAACAAAACAAAACCCACTTCGTGTATGTGTGTGTGTGGGCACACACACACTTTTGTCAGTTGAACTGGAAATCTTTGGATCTCTTTTCCGGGTATATGCTAACACATCTTGATAGCATCGACTATGTAGTATTTAAGTCTTTGTGTATTGCTTATAATTAAATGCTAGCATATTAGGTTAAAAGATAAATTTCAAATGCTAATACCTTACCTAGTCAGATCGTCACTGCAGATTACATATGCCTTCTTCTCTGAAGAATTTGCTGCTGAAATGCCTTTATAATCCATGGTTTAGAATAATCTCTTTCAACCCTTGCCACTTCTGTCCTCACTCTGAGCTGATTGCCTCCCCTCCTACTTCTTAGAGAAAAGGCAGACCATCAGAGGGGACCACTGTCAACTCTCGTATAGGAAAGCAACTATGTGAACTCAGTAAAGCCAGTACCATATGACCTATCGCTTAGTTAATAAAGCCAATGGAGGCCTCAACGATTGTTTAATTGTTTTAATATCGGAAAGCTAATTTTTAAAACCTGGATTCCTGTCCCTAAGGTTGTGGGGTGTATCATTTTCCATCTGATGTCTGTGTTGTCCTTGGTGAGCTGATGAGGCCAACTCACAGGGCTCTGCTTGAACGCAGAGCATTTGCTCTGCACTTATCGACCATGTGCCAAAGCCTTGAGAGCCGTGCATTTTCCCCAAACTCAGATCTTCTGGCTCATTGTCAGTCAAGTCATGCCAGAGCTGCAAGCCAACAAAAGCATATAGGGAAAATAAATTTGTCATAGGAAAAGTACAGAAAAGTGATCACTTTCGGGCAGGACTACAGTAAGAACACTGTTAGGCTGCACTGCACTAATGTTAAAAACAAAATGCCTTGCCAAATATCTTTTTAAAAAAATTTTTTTGGTGTGTGTAAATTAAAGCACAAGTGTTAGTATACTTTTACCACGTAGTTAGAACTCAATTCAATGACACACCGAAAACCATGGATATGGGCAAGAATTATTTACCCAGGAACCAAGATGGTTCTATTTTAACCCTTCCTCCACACCCTGCCCAATCGTGTTTTCACTAGCCAGCTCCCAGGTGTGAGCAGTGGAGAGGTGGAGGAGGGGGTGGTTTGAATTTCAGCAAAGCATAGCAGGTGTAATGGTGGTCTCAGAGAAACACCTCCTTTCTTTTCACAGAATAACAGGTCATTTCACTGAGAAAAGAGCTGGGTTTTCTCCAGTACTTACACCTTACAGTTTCAAATACCTACCACATGGAGAGGATTTCCAGAAGACCACAGCAGGGCTGCTCTAAACACCTAGTGACTGGGGATGGAGGTTTCTACCAGTACTTTGTCTTTCCTGTAAGGGAGAGCATAATAGTAATAATGTTTCCCTTCTTTTTGGCTTTGAAATACATGGAAATGAATTTAAAAGATAAAAAGAAGGTCAGGCAATCCACAGAAGATCATTATTCCAGGTATTTCAATGCTCTTTTTCAAAGAAAGCATTGCATACTCTACAGGCATCTGTCAGATTATAACAGATTCTGTTACCCAAAGATGTAGAATGGAACAGGAAGAGAAATCTGAGGGGTCCTTCATCTGCCATATTTGCCACAAAAAATAGTTTCTGGTGTTGCTGTAACAGAGACTTGTTATTTGGCAGGTTCATATGCTGATGTTCTGAGAACCAGATGCCAGAATTTTCCCAGTGAGGTAATGACAGCAGGCAAAGGAGGTGGTGCCTACTACCCAGTGAAAAAGATAATGAACCATACAATTTGCAAGCGGTTATAAAGTCCCTTTCCTCCTTCCACATTCCCCAAGTCACATGTTCTTTGGTTACATCTGCACCCTTTCTATTCCCCAGCAAGTTGGCCATCACTATTCGTTTTCACTAGATGTTATCTGTATAAACATTTTGGACCTGCAGGATGGGAGATACACACTGTGTTTCTCCCTGACCCACATGTCTCCTCAAGGAAGGCTGTGTTGGCTACGTATTACCTCAGAAGATGAACATGATGTAGGGATGACTGTTGTGCTTGTCCTGGGAGGTACGTGTTGGAATGAAGAAAATCCCACACAAAGAGACTGGATTGGGCACAAACTGAGTTCTGAAGTTGCAAGCTCTGTTTTCCTCTATTTTTTCCCCCCTTTTAAGAAAATGTTCTCAGATTTTCCCTTTCACTGACCCAAGATAGTCTTTTGAGCAACTTACAGTTTTTCAGCTGCCTCCACCCTCTGTTTTGGGGTTGCTTTTGTTTTCTAACTCTTGCGACCACTTAGTTACTTACTGATGGTTTGAGAAGTGTCATAAAGCAGCGATGTCCCTTGCTAGATGTACGTAATTACTGACACACACATGAAATATACACACACACACACACATAAATTTATCTCTAAATGGATCCTAAGGAGGCATTAGTTGCTCTAATGGAGCTAAACTTGTTTTGACAATTTTTTCTTCCAGTAAAAAGAGCTTTAAAAAAGTTTCTGGAGTAGATGAACCTTAGTCATTTTTTCTTAAAAGTATTTCATGCTGTACAAATATGATCAACTATTTAAAACATTTACCTCGTCTCTATTTCAACTCAGGATTTTCAGAAACTATAGGGGTCAACTTCTTCCCTAGTTTGTATGATAATTATCTACAGCTTAGAAGCAAGGGTGCAGGCAAAGCCCATGTCCCCAGGACAAACTTAGGTCTCTGAATTGTCATCACTGACTTTCTAAACTTGACCTGAAATCCAGGAATATAAAGCTGTTAGTATTTAAGAATAGTTAGGGGATCATATGGTTATAATTTGAGTTGGATTTTCAATGCCATAGAATTTGATATTTGAAAGAATTCTATGGCAAATCTTTGTGTGTGTGTGTGAAGAATTGTCTCAGAATATATTTTTGGGTATAGATCCAGAACTTCCTGTATTGCTGGCTTAGATGATGCACCCCTCTTCTGCAGGCTTCCTCCCTCACAGCTGGTAATATCTGTATTGTGAATTCTATTTGATTGCTTACAATAAACACAATCCTCTAACATGTTTTCAGGAACTTCTACACTAAAGTGCCCTCCATGATAGAGAACATGAACTCTAAATTCTTCTGCCCTGGAGAAGTCCAGGCCTTAGCTCAAAGTGATTCAAATCATATTAAGAATTTCTCTGAACACTTCACCTTCCATATTAATGCAACGTTTATACTATGATTCATAACAAGTCCTTGCTTACTTTAATTTAAAATGTTTCAAATGACTTCCCATTGTGTGAATCTGGTGCAGTAGGAAGAGGTGCCATGTTCATTCCGTTCCACTTTGGCACACCCAGCAGGACTCTAAGGCAGCAAAGAGGATTCACATTTTTATCCACTCATTCATTCATGTATTTAGCAAGCATCGTTTTGAATGTTTCCTCTGTGTTCAGCACTGTACAAGGTGCTGAAAGAAGGCAGATTCTTTCTTTCATTATCCAATGACCTAGTAGGGTGGATAAACATGGAAATTCATAAATGTAATAAAGTCCATCAATGCTAGGATTGAACTGTGTACAGTATACAGTTAAGGCCCCAACACATGGGGGGGAAAGTGACAAGAAAACTTTGTAGAGGAGGTGACATTTGAAGAATTCCCTGAAGCTAAGTGAACTGTTCACCAGGAAGAGGAAGGGCACCCTGGACAGAGGAGGCGCATGAGCAGAGGCGTGGAGTGTGAACAGGCTTGGGAGATGTTTCAGTATGACTTAGGGATGCAGTGGGAGGGGCGAGAGCTACAGTTAGAGATACAGGTAGAAGCCAGATTGTGTGGAGCTTTTATACCACATTTCAGCACTGAGTTTTTCTTGTAGGCAGTCAGGAACCCCCAAAGAGTTTTAGACAGGGGACTGATGTGATCAGTGTAGCCACAAAGTGGATAATGAATTAAAGAAAACAAAACTTGAGGCAGAGAGATGGGTTAGGTAACTGTAACAAGAGTCCTGGTATGAAGTGATGACAGCTTGAACTAAAGCCATCAAGGTAAGATCAATGAAGGGACATAAGTGAGAGACGTTATGGAGATAGAATTGACAGGTCTTGATCAATAGCATGATGTGGGAGATTAGGAAAGAAGATAGAAGGAAGGGAAGAGTTTAAAACGATTCTGCTTTTTTGACTTCGGGGATGGCAAATAGTGCTTTAACTGAATATAAGAGGAAGATCATTTTTGTTTATTTGTTGGTTGATCCTGGGTATTTACCTATGCCCGACACAAGCAGTACACCTTATTTGGTAATGAGAGCCTCCACTGTGGCAGTGGTGGAGTCTGGTGGATGTGAGTCGGGCCTCTGTTTCACACCCTGCAGGCAGATTTCTGCTGTGTCTTTTAAGAAAGAATGAGTGACTTCCTCAATGATTGAAGTACTCAAAGATCCGTTGAGTCTGCTACCTCTGCTCTTGGTCAGCCTTCAGTTGAGGTCCTCAGACTTTTAGTATGCTCAAACATGTCCAGCTCTAGCCTCTACTGACCCAATGCCAAACTTTTTATTCAATATCTTGGCCATCTCCTCCCTCCTTCCCTGTGTAGGTGAATAGCTATCATGTGGCCAAGCAGTCTCTAGATGTCAGCGACTACTGCTGCTGCAGACTGGCTGGCCACACTTCCATACACGCACTTGATAAGGAAACAGTGAACCAGAGTTAGACAGTTGCTGCTCATAGCACAGCAGGCAGTACAAGCTTCACCTTTTCGTCAATTCTTCTCATTCCCCGAGTCTACCGGACAATGTGGCGCAGACTCGGCGAATGCCGAGCATACAGTGGTCTGTCAGAGATGAGGAACTCTGCACAAAGGAACACTCCAATCTTAAAGGCACTGCTAGCAAAGCTGCCCAGTCTTTGCCCAGGAGGGAGAAATTATTTTCCTGCTGGGGAAGCCTGTTTGCCTTCGGACCCAGAGAGAAATGCTGCCTTTTATCTTCCAAGGTTATTTGCTGTGCTAATATCCTTGAAAAGATAATCTGAGATGTGTAGTAAAAATGCCATGGAGAATTGCCTCCCAGTGGTAACTCCTATTTCTACCCATTTCTGATGGTGGAATCCATGAGTTTAATTTGGGGAATATTAAATTTCAGGTGTTAATGGGATGTTAAGGTAGATACCCCTTCACATATAGCCAGTAAGCAATCGGCTATATGTAGTTTGAGCCCCAGAAAAGGAATCGTATCAAGAAATTGATTAGATTTTCATCAATATGGGTGGTAGTTAAAACCACAGGAGAAGATGAAGTTATCCAGAGAGCATATAAATGAGAAGAAGGTCATGAGTAGAAAGAACTTTGGGAATTAGCAATGTTTATATGATAGGAAAGCAGGAGCAACAGAGGAGTTGAAGAAGGAAAGGAGAAGAAAGGAGAATTAGGAGAGAGTTGCACTTTAGAATTCAAGAAAACAATATAGTCCACGAAGGGAGGAATCAGGTGTATCAGATACAACAATGAGGTCAAATAAGATGAAAGCTGAGAAGTGTCTATTGGCTTTAGCAGCTTTGAGGACACAGGTGCCTTTTGCAAGAGCGTTTCAGTGGCATTGTAGGTAGAGATGTTTGATTGTAGCAGCAAGATCTTCCTCTGGCAAAGAAGGTATATTAGGTTGTATGGTTACTGTAATCAATTACCAAAAGCTTGGTGGCTTAAAATAACAGAACTTTATTCTTTCATAGTTCTGGAAGCCAGAATTCTGAAATCAAGGTAGCAGCAGGGCTGCCTCTCTCCCGAGCTTGGGGAGAGCCCTGCATTGTCTCTTCTAGCTTCTTGTCAGGTGGTTGCTGACTTTCCTCGACATTCCTTGACTGTGGCATCATCACTCTGGTCTTTGCCACCATCTTCACGTCGCCTTCTCCTCCACGTGCTGGTGTCTTCCCTTCTGTTTGTTTCACATCTCCCTCTGCCTTTCTCTTACAAGGACACTTGTTTTTGAATTTAGGGCCCACCTGGATAATGGAGGATGATTCCCTCATCTCAAGACCCTTAAATCAATCACATCTTTGAAAGCCCTTTTTTCCATATAAGATAACATTCATGCTTCCAAGGATTAGGACGTGGACTTGTCTTTTTAGGGACTGCCATTCAACCTACTACGGAGGAATCAGGAGTGGAGGTAAAAGAATGAGTCTGCAAATGGAATATGAAGAGCCTGGAGAAAGGAAGTTAAGTAGAGATGTGTAGAAATTGGAGTTGATGGGTCAGAGCCAGAAGATTTCCTACCTGGAAGCCTCAAATGTCTCTGTGAAGCAGGAGACAAGGTCATCTGTTCAGAGGAAAGGCAGTAGGGATGGGAGTGGGAGTAGGACAAAAATGAAATATTATAAAAGCCATGGGCATGGGAGGAAAAGTTGAGAAAAAACAGGTAAAGGGCAGAGATGGGGAGGTAAGGTGTTAGGGTCTGTATATTTGTAGATCTTACGCTTGCAGATTTGAGCATACCTTTATGCATCTTTGGTTATATTTTTCATCAAGAGAATGCAGTAAAACAACAACAACAACAACAACAACAACAACAACAACAACAACAAAGAAAAGCAAAACAAATGCCCAGGAAAATGAAGCAGCAGCCTGATAACGTAGTGTAGACGAGCCCAGCAAAGCCACTGCTTTCTCACTGTGAAACCTACGGAAACACTGATGGTGGCAAACGCACAGCCAGGATTAATGTGGGAGAGCAGGGAATGAAAGCCTTCAGTCATTGGGAGCTCCATGGGGAGCAGGGCAAATTGAGCTGAATTTTCTTTGGCTTCTGATCTAAAGTTTCTCTAGAAAAGGCTTTTCGAGGAAATGAGAGAAATGCCAAGAAGGGGAGTGTGCTAACTGTGGGGTAGATAAGCCTCTGAACATACTGTACTTGTCCAAATGATCAAACCATAGGAACAAACTTCAGTCTGTAACTTTAGCCTTATTATCACTTAAAAAAATTAACATGAGGGTATTTACTGGGCACCAGCCATGTGTTGGCTTCCATCTTGCCCTGAGTCCATATTTGGTGGAAATAGTGCCAGCATTTATATAAATGACTCCAAGCAAGTTCTGATCTTGCATCTTCCCACTGTGTACCATTAAACCCATGTCCGAATTTTCAGATTGTTATGTGATTGGAAGAACAGATCACACAATTTTCCAGCATCCTTCACATAAGTCAATGAGTTTAAATGGAATCTTGATATTTGTTTGTTTAGTTTTTGTTTTTGTTTTTAAATGGCGGTATTGGAGATTGAACTCAGAATCTTGTGCATGCTAAGCATGCACTTTATCACTGAGCTATACTCACCCCCCAAATATTGGTATTTGGATTAATGGAACAGAGATAAGAGATGAGCAAGAATTTTGTTTTCTGAGTCCATAATACTCATTTCTTTGTTCTGCAAGTTCAAAGCTAAAGAGACATGGGTTATAGTACACTGTATTTCCTAAATTTCATGTTCTGTGTGTATATCCTCTAGGCACCAGGAACCAAGGAAGTGTCTGTATATACCTTATAGTATTGCTTCTCAAACTTTAATGTGCTTATGAATCTCTTAGGAATCTTGTTAAAATGTAGATTCTGTAGGTTTGGAATGGGCCTGAGATTTTGCATTTCAAACAAGATCCCAGATGACACTGATGCTACTGGTCCAAGGAATATATTTTGAATAGCAAGGTGTTAAACTTGTTGAATCCTTACACATGGGCTGGTCAGTGTAACGTTAGAAAAAAATTGTAAATGCCAGTAAGCTGGAAATGTTTCCCTTATCTTTTGAGAAGATCCATAATTTTTTAGACTCTCAGTAAGTCTTCATATTGACCATAAATCTACTTAGCTTTCTCTGTGGTGAGTAGCCGGCAATGAAAAGGAGCCAAGAAGCACAGGGAGACATATTCAAGATCTTATAATAGCTCACGGGGAAAAGGAATATGAAAACAAATATATGTATATTCATGTATGACCAAAAAATCGTGCTGAACACCAGAAATTGACACATTGTAAACCCACTATAACTCAATAAAAAAAATCTCGTAATAACCTATAATGAAAAAGAATATGAAAAAGAACATATATATATATATAAACTGAATTACACCATGCTGCATACCAAAAACTAACACAATATTGTAAACTGACTATACCTCAATAAAAATAAAATAATTTTTAAAAATTAAAAATAAATAAATAAAAGGAGCCAAGATATCAACTCAAAAGATAGTGAGTGAGAAATTTCTTGGTTTTGAGGTTGAAAGGGCTCAGTAAGTACGTTCCTGAGACTGTATAGGGCTTTTCTTTTCTTTTTCTTTTTCTGTTTTTTCCTTTTTTTATATTAAACCTCATGAAGAACCTGGACAATCCCTTGAGTTAAAAAGAGCTTCTTGTTTTTATGATCAGGATTTCAGTAGCAGTTTTGGAGGCACTTTTACTAACATTAATTAAGCTACTTGCAGATTTAGCTATCAGAGAGGATTGTATTGGTTTCTTATTCAGCATCCATCTTCTTCCTTCTTTTTTATCAGAAACCCAATTTTGTGAAAGTATTGCCCCTGCACTGTGGAGCCATGCACCTACGGATACTCCAGCAGTGGGTCTGCTCTACTGAAGGGTCATTCCGTTCCTTTTGCCAGTATTGGCTTAGGAATGAGATGTAGATGCTTCTGGGGGAGACTCTAGGACACATTTTCTCCTAAGAGAGACCCACAGAAGGCAAAACTCCATCATCTGTATCTTAGTAGGGTGTGAGCTCTGAAACTGCCAAGGTCATCTTGTAACCAGCCTGAGAATAAAGCCAACAACAGTAGGGAGAAGGGGAGGACTGATAACAGCATTAGCCACTGACTTAACGCATCTTATAGTCCTCCTGACTTCTGGACTTTTCAATCGATGAAATAATTTCTACTTTTAAGTATTCTGGCTAGTCTGATTTGAGATCTCTGTCGCTTTTAACTGAAAACATCCTTCTTTTTCTCTTCATACCAAATAAAGTTGAGAAGGACAAGATGTGGAGAGTGGTCATCCCTGCATAAGTTGCTCTTAGAATCCTCAAGAGGATCACAGTGCAGTGGGGAAAATTTATAACCATTTTTATTAAAGCCGTATAAACTCAATGTGGTTACAATGAAATAACCAGCCACACTGATTCTCATCTGATAGGTGAATAGATTAATTTCTTTAATTTTAATAAAGTTTTTTCCCCCAAAAAAGTATTATTTAAAACCTAAATTTTCACATTGCACTGATAAACTTGAGAACTGAGTAGGTTTTTCAAGCATTGATTTATTTATTTTTATTTTCCATTTTATGTACTTTGTGTGGCTTCTGATGAGTGGCCCTAGATTATTCATGACTGCCTCTACTGTGAGTAGGTAGATTTTAAGAAAAACAAGTCACCAGCCACTCTTTCTGCACTTTGAACACACACATCGCCAGAGTGGATACTGTTCAAACGTGAAAAATTAGAACTCACATTACAGTTCAGGCTGCTGCAATGCTTTGACACTGGCTTCTCCCAAAAGTAAATAGTCTTAGTTTGTTGATCATTTTTTGTTAAAACTCCATTTCTGAGTGTTGTGAAACATCAAATAATCTGTACATTCGCACGGCTGGATATGATGCTGTGTGAAGCAAAGGGTTGAAGAATGACTTCTTTATAATAGCATATGGCAAATCTCTCTAATGAGAGGCCGTTTACTGGACAAGCCTCCTACATGTGGTCCTTGACAGCAGGTGTCTGGAGAAAATCCTGCAAACATTTTCAAGTATACTGTTACTGGCAATTGACAAGAAAAGGTAAAGATCTGAATGTGGAGGATGGAGCCAGAAAGGAAAAGAAAATGCAAAACGATAATGAAAAAGAGACGGAAAAAAAAAAGAAAAGAAAAGAAAATCTGCAAACCCCAGTTCACCAGCTTTTTTCTGCATTAAGGAAGTGTATAAATAACTCCATTAGAGGGCACTAAACATGACATATTACCTCCACGGAAGAGAAAGGCCTTATTGTGCTCGCACCACTAAGTTACCTAAGGCTCCTTTCTCAATAGAGAATGGACGCAAGTGACCGGCTCGCATCGGTGCGGAGTTTAATTAAACCACTCAACACTGGTCTGCAGAAGCTGAGAATGAAATTTATTGGGAGAAAATGTTCATTTGGACAAGTTTTAACATGAGATTTTTGCATCCCATGCTTAATGTCAAATGCAGGGCTGTCGCTCATAATTGTGTTTTTGTGCGCTGAACAAAGGCACCTGGTCCAGGAGGTGAGTGGAGGCTGCAGTCAAACGACGTTGCACTTGCCAAGCCGAACCCTGGCTGAGGGTTGCATTTGCCGGGAGCCAGGGGTGCATTTTTTTTTTTTTTCATCCCACAAAGGTACTTTCTTCAGTTAAGCCATGTGCTCTCCCACAGGGCCATCTTTTACTAATTCGCCAGATGGGAAGTAGGGGCATTTTTCTTTTAATGGTGCTTTTTCTAATTTGTCCACCTAGAGAAGACACCTTTTTTCCCTCTTTGGCACAAAGGCACGTAGAAACTAACAGCTGCCCTGTTCTCTGCTTCTAAAAGTGGACCCTAGGAAAAGACTAACATAGAAGGCAACTGGGCATTTAGCTACCGATCTGTAGGCAGATTGTACATATACTTTGAGAACTGTTATTATTGAAAGGTAGACATGGCCTTATTATCTGCCTGCTATTTCAGGAATTGGCCCGGTCTGCTGGTGAAAGTTAAGGAATTGCAGGTGGGAGGAATAAGCTTATGTCCCTGAAAGGTGGGCTCTATAATCCTACCCTATTGCCACCCAGTGTCCCCTGCTCTTGGTGGTCTAAGGAATGCAAAGTGAGCAGAATTGACAAGGAGCATTTTTTCTTTTATTCCATACGATACATTACACCTTATGTGTGACAAGGGAGGGAGTGAAAACAAAGCAATTAAGAGCAAAGGGAAATCACAGAGTCTGGTTTCCTCTTTTCCTCCTTATCAAAGTTTTAGCAGTGATTTTGAACTCTTATTAATTCTCTTGCTTTGTCAATACCAAGAGATAAAAACACATTTCTCAAAAATTCTATTCTTTATCAATGTGGTCAGTTTTATTATTTCTCCAATTATTTGCTCTCCTTTCCTTGTGGGAAAATTGTACCTTTGTACCCTGAAGTTTCCACTCATCAAAGAGTGGTATTGGGTTTGGTCACGTGACTTCCTTTGGCCAATCTTATTTCAGCAGATGTGATAAGTGTCATTAAATGGTTAGTGTGTATATTTATTATACTGCCTTCCCTGTGCCATGAGGATTGCGTGTCCTATATAGGGGGTTGCTTCTCCAGCCTGGGTCTGAAAATGAGAACCATGTGGACCAGCAGCCTACATGCAACAATAGTGCTAAGTAAACCTTTATTTTATGTGCCACAGAGATTTGGGGGGTCATCTGTTATTACAGCAAAGCCAACTCGGTACAAAGAGTGAAATGCTGTGTAACAGAAATCCTAAGAGAGGTGACATTAGCTTCTGGCCAGTGTATGACAAGGAAACTTTAATTAAAGACGGGGGAAAAATGGCAATCTATGATACGGAGTGGTGACTATTTTGTATAATGGCTGTCCTAGATAAAGGCAGAAGTATGCTTAATGTATCTATGACCTTCAGTTAAGATGTGGTAAAACAGAATGTCACTGCAGTGCCACAATTGCTATTAGATGCGTTTGACAAGTGACTGTAAAGAAGAAATGAGCTCAGAAAAGAATTGGCCAAGCTGGGAAGAGAGGAAAAAGAGAATTTAGAAGTGTTGAGACTTGCAGGGTTGAACTGTGTAACCATTTCTCCCATCTACCAGTAAAAGGTAAAATTTAGAAATGCTTTGAGCAACAGTGGCCGATTAAAACTTACTCTTGGGTCAAAGAATAAATCAAGGGGCGTGGCTACCACACCCCTTGTTAAAACCTCCAAATGTATTATGGATCCCCTTCCCCACAAATAAATCCGCTCAGCTGGACAGAATGGCTCAGGGGAAAGAGCTAAGGGCATATCAAGCCAATGAAAGACCAATAAGCTCAAACTGCTTGTAAGTGGGAGGTCGGGGGAGGGGCTTGAAAAAAATTGTAGGTGTGGCTATTGGCACATGGATCTAATTAGAATCAAATAGAGCAAGACTGGGACATTGTGCTGTACACCAGAAGTTGACACACTGTAATTGACTGTACTTCAATAAAAAATTAAAATGACAATTAAAAATTTTAAAAAATAATTAAATAGATATAAAGCCAACAGTATTGGGGGGGTGTGTGTGAAAGAGAGAGCCAGACAGACACAGAGACTGAGACAGAGAGAGACTGTGAAAAGAGCCAACAGCTTGAATTTAAAACAAAAATTACTGTTCAAGACATAAAAGCTTACCTTTGGGTCTCTGAATGTCTGTAGGCTGAGAAGGATGCTGACAAACGTCCTTAGGAGCTCTCTCTTTGACTAGGTCCCCCCCCCCAACCACCACCACTCTAGTGAGAATGCCTCCCATCCTTGTTATCTGATCACCCTCAATATCTGGATCAAATAATTCCTCATCTCCCACCCTTGATGTCACCATGGCTTGTCTTTAACAAGAGTCCGGTTACATCGGTTTAGCAAGAATCTCCCCCACCCTTGATGTCTTCCCCTTGGTAATTTTCCACCCACTGACCCCCTCATTCTGCTCATTGACTCGAAATCCCTACTGGTCCTTGTCGTATTCGAGTGAAGCCCAGTTTCTCTCCCATTATAATAGTCTTGGCAACTATCGCAGTAGTCCTGAATAAAGTCTCCCTCACCATGTTAACAAGGGTCAGAATAATTTTTTCTTTAATGATGCTCAGCCACAAAGGAGGGCATGTTGTCCAGTGGCCTCTGCAGATGTAGTCAAGGAGGATAAGACAAAGGAAGGAGGGCAGAGGCCAGAGCCATGGAGAAACTGGTCTGGAGAATTACTTCCAGGAAGTAGAACTAGGGCCAGGGCCAGGAGCACTTCCTCCCCACAGAGGAAGAGGCCTTTGCAATGCTGGCCCGGGGATGCTTGCTTTGGTAAGTGACTGATGTGTATCTCCCTTTGTTTCTGAAGAGGGTTTCTCATTGTTCTTCCCAAGCTACTACTATAGCCTGTGTCTGTAACTTGTGTTTTAGTCCATATGCCTCCGAAGAAAGACTAGACATACACAGATGTGAAATAGAGAGAATCAGGGGACTTCAAGGGTGCTTTCACAAATGGATGGAATTGTGCACGTGGAGAGGAGGCAAGTGACGCCTGGTGATCCCGAGGGTAAACTGGGGCAGACTGTGCTATTGTCCCCCCTCTATTTATCCTCCCTTTTCCTGAAAGAAGATGATTCATTCATCCTCGCTCATTGCCATGTGATTTGCAGGAACCCTCCCCACCACCCCCAGCCACCATAGGAGGGGTGTATTTGGTGGAAATAAGCAAAGACCACCCAAAGGAGAACAAACAGAGGCTATTTATTCAGAGTTTGCTACGTAGCAAGGCAGTCAGCCTCCATCACTTGCATTTGGCAGAGACTCAAAGGCAGGCAGGAGGGTAGGACTGCCATATTACAGGGGAGGAAAGGGGAGACTTCAGGTATGCTGACTGAGGTTGTGGGTGTGGAAAAGCTGGAGGCAGGCTCACTGAAAATGGAGAATGTTATATGATTGGTTTGGGAGTATATTTGGCTTCTCTGGTTAATTTTGACTTGGAAGCAGGGGCAAAAAAATATCTGGCAGTCATTAACCAAGTGCTGACCACTTGGGGCCCATGGCTACAGATGTTGTGGTTTGGCTTCCTGGGCCGATTGCTGCCGAGGTCGTAGGTCAGAGTTTGATTGCCTAAGTCTGGCTGTTCTCCACTTGTGTGTTCAGTCTCTCCATTCTGTTTCATCAACATTGAGCTTAACAATGGGACTTCTTCAGCCAATAGGATGTGAGTGGTCGTTGTCTGTGTCCTGTTAGGCAGAAGGCTTGCGAGCCATCGCATGTTTGACTCTGGACCTCTTTCCCCTCTTCTGTGAGAATGGCATGTCTGACCAAGGGGCTGTGAATGTGAAGATTCACGGAGCAGAGCCACAGCCTACCCACTGCTCAAAACACAGCTGCAGTGGACCTGGAGTTCCTGTGACATGCCAATGAAAAAATAAACCTTTGTTTTGTAAGCCGTTAACAGTTGAGGTTCCTTGTCTAGGCAACAGAGCTAACTAATGCAGTCATCCTCTGGTTTAGATCAGAGAGACTCTGATAAGATGGTTCTAAAACCTAAGTAAAGAGTTAAAGGCATGTATTTCTAAATATTAAGAAACAGAGTATCTGCACCAATGAGTAATAGTAATGATGAGAACAGCAGTGACTAGCTATACTTAGTGATTTTGAAATTGTCATGGAGTTCATGAAGAAAATGTAATTCACCAGAATTCCTCTTAAAAACCTGCCTTTCTAGAAAAGTACTTCAATGACTTGTAAGGTGAGACAGTGAGAGGATGTAGCTGGGGCAGAATTACTCTTAGGAAGTGGAGGGAGGGTTTTTGTTGTTGTTGATGTTAAACCAGAGAGGAAAGGAGACTAGGAAAAGAGGCAGACAGGAGGTGGAACCAGGGAGATGGTGGGAGACCTCAGTGCTCAGTGTGGTCAGTCCTCCCTGTGACCCCTTCTCTCCAAGTCTCCGATACATTTGTGAAATTTATGCAACGACTGGGTCGAAACTTGGTGAGACAGCAATGTGGCTGGGCTTTCCTCCAGGCTAATATGCCTGGTGGGTGCAGAAATATAAAAGTAGAGATGATTATGGCCGTGAGCCACGGGAAGTTACAAGAAATTGTGGGAAGCGCTTTCAATGGTCACAGGTTGACGAGTTGGGCCGAAGTTGACTAGATTTGTTCTGTTGATAGACAAATTGTTTCAGCAAAAGCCTACGAGTAAATATTATTCCCATTTCACTGATGAGGAAACTGAGATTCATAGCAGCGGCATAATTTGTCTTGAATCATGCAGGGAGTAATTTGAACAGCTGGGGTGAAATTCTGATATGAATTCTCCAAAGGCTATGCTCTTTCTTCTATCATTCTGGTTCCGTGTGAAATTTAAATTTGGATGAAATCTACAACCTCTCTGAAAAATTTTAATAATGGCAATTATTTATGGAAATCTTTACTAAAATTTTTCCTTTACTAATGAAATTTTAGCATTGTGCCTTCTTTAATGTTTTCAACACACATTTGTAAAACCACAAATTGTTTATCTTGCTTCATGGAGGTGAAGGATCAAGTCCAAATCCCTTGCCTGGGCACCTGTGCCCCGTCTGACCTGGGCCACCAGGTTCACTGCTCTGAGTTCCACTCACACCACACTCTGCCTCTGTCTGAGCTCCAGCTGCACCACCTTCCTCAAAGGCACCACTGTGCTCTTGCATTTACCCTGTTCCTGGAAGGTTTTTTCCAGTATCCACACACTCTTGTCAAAAAAAGAAAAAAAAATTTTTCATGGAAATAAACCCTACCCGACTTCCAGATTTTAGTTTAAATATTTCTCTTCAATGCAGCCTCTCCTAACTACCTGTCCACTCCCTCCACATTAGGTCATGTCCTCTTCCTGCATATTCTCCTCCTTTGCATCTTTGGTGGTAACTGTATGTCCCCGTGATCACTAGTTTAATGAGAGGCAGTAGAGTTGCAGTGGTTATAGGGGAAAGTGATGAGGCCACATTGCTTGGGTCCAAGTCTCAGTTCTGCCATTTATTAACAAGGAAGGCCTGGCTCTGTTACTTAAGATCTCTGTGTCTTCTTTTCCTCTTCTGTATAATGAGCATGAAATAGTAGTAGCCGCTTCTGGGAGATCACTCTTTCTCTGTCCTCTCACATGGATCACTTCTGACCCTACATGTGCTGGAGGGGTTTTCTCCATTACAATGCAACTCGGCTTTCCCGTGGACATGGACTGGATGTCCTGCAGTTTAACTCAGTTATGACCCTAACTGCCTGAAGTTTGTACAGACTTTACAGGTTAAGGGCTCAGTCCCATGAGACTGCCCCCACTCCAGATGCCCACCACAGGTGGTGGAACCCTGGGTTACCCACCACTTCCATCTGACTGGGCTACAAATCGGGGGGTCCCACAGTCCCCTCCTCGGGTTTGATACTATGCTACAGTGGCTCACAAAACTCCAGTAAACATTTACCTCTGTTTATCAGTGTATTCTAAAGGAAACAGAGGAACGGCCAGATGAAGAGGTCCATAGGCGAGGTCTGGAAGCGTCCTGAGTGCGGGAGCTTCTGTCCCTGTAGAGTTGAGGCTGACCCACACCAGGAAGCTTATCAAATCTCTTCATTCAAGAGTTGTATAGGGCTTTAATTCCCAGCCCTGCCTCAGCCCCGCTTCTGAAAGACTGGTGGCTGGGGCTGACTGTAATCACTTAGTCTTTCTGGTGACCAGCCCCATCCTGAGGCGATGTAGCATAAACTCAGGTGTGATCAAAGGACTTGTAATGAACAACAAAAGACACTTAGGAAATTCCAAGTTTTAGGAACTCTGTACAAAACCCAAATATTATAACAAAGATGCTCTTACCACCCTTATCATTCAGGAAATTGCAAGAGTTTTAAGAGCTCTGTGACAGGAACCCAGGATGAAAACCAAATCTTTATTTATTATACCCACTGCATAGGGATGTTATGAGCATCAAATTAGTCAGTTCTATGGAGGGCTTTGAATAAAGGGAGATCACTCTTAATTTAAATGAAAAACAGATTTACTTTTCCAATAGGTTCCTTGGAGGTAAAGCAAATAGAAAGATGATGTGAAAACGAATATATATGTGTTCATGTATGACTGAAGCACTGTGCTGCACACCAGAAATTGACACAACATTGTAACCTGACTCTACTTCAAAAAATATATATACATGCAAATGGAAAGATGAACTGGATATGCACAAGTCCACACGTACACTTTTCAGGACTGATGGAAATTAGTGGACTCAGAGATAAACAGATGGAAAATGTCATTTCATAATATCATTTCTTCTTTGAGACTCAATAGTATGGCTGTAAAAACATGAGTTTAAAAAGTGAGTTTCAGTATCCACTGATCTACTTGATAAATTGTGTGTAATTATTACTTGTTAACCACTATGAATGGAAGGTTATTCAAGTTGAAGTTCAAAAACTTGAAATAATAAATTTGGTCAGGGGAAAACATACTGATAGAATTTGGAAGACAGTATTTTATTTGTTTAATAGTGAGTCACATGACACCCTCTACCCTGTCTCATTTTTTGTCATCCACGCCTATAGCCTCCTGTGTGCCTAGAAGGCAAAACAATTTTTGAGAACAATGTTGTAAGATTTACCCTACCAGATATCAGGGTTTATAAAAATTAAGACAGCGTAGTACCACTGCAGGTGTGGGAAAATAAACCATCAAAAATGAGAGGACCCCGAAAGAGACCTATGAGTAAGTAGAACCCTGGAATAGGACAAGGGTAGTATTAAAATTAGTGGGGTAAGGGCGGACCACTTAGCAAGCAGTTCTGAAATAATCAGTTATTCATATGCAAAACATAAAATCACACTTCTGTCTCATATATCTACAAAAATAAATTCCAGATTTATTACAGTGGTAAAAATGAAAAAATTCAAGACCTTTAAAAGAAGGCCTAGGAAAATATCTTTATGACATGTGAAAAAAGATTTCTTAGATAAGACACAAAAAGCATGAACAATGAAGGAAAAACTTTATAAATTTTTTTAACATTTTTTATTGATTTATAATCATTTTGCAATGTTGTGTCAAATTCCAGCGTAGAGCACAATTTTTCAGTTATACATGAACATATATATATTCATTGTCACATTTTTTTCTCTGTGAGCTACCATAAGATCTTGTGTATATTTCCCTGTGCTATACAGTATAGTCTTGTTTATCTATTCTACAATTTTGAAATCTGGTCTATCCCTTCCCACCCTCCACCCCCTTGGCAACCACAAGTTTGTATTCTATGTCTGTGAGTCTATTTCTGTTTTGTATTTATGCTTTGTTTTTGTTTTTGTTTTTGTTTTAAGATTCCACATAACGAGCGATCTCATATGGTATTTTTCTTTCTCTTTCTGGCTTACTTCACTTAGAATGACATTCTCCAGGAGCATCCATGTTGCTGCAAATGGCTTTATGTTGTTGGTTTTTATGGCTGAGTAGTATTCCATTGTATAAATATACCACATCTTCTTTATCCAGTCATCCGTTGATGGACATTAAGGCTGTTTCCATGTCCTGGCTATTGTAAATAGTGCTGCTGTGAACATTGGGGTGCAGGTGTCATCCTGAAGTAGGGTTCCTTCTGGATATATGCCCAGGAGTGGGATTCATATGGTAAGTCTATTCCTAGTCTTTTGAGGAATCTCCATACTGTTTTCCACAGTGAAAACTTGATAAATTTAATGTGAATTTTTTTTTGGATGGGAGAAACAACATTAGTAAAATGAAAGGGCATGCCACTAGATTGAAGATATTTGCAGTAGCTAAGATTTAATAACCATGAAATATAAAGAGCTCACATAAATCAATAAAGAAATAAGCAATTCAACAGAAAAATGAACAAATTATATTACAGGCAATTTACTAAAAGGAAACTGAATAACCAATCAACATATGAAAAATCAGTAATCAGGGAAATGCAACTTCAAACAAGATTCTTTTTTACACCAATCAATTTAACAAAAATTATAAGTATTACAAGGAGAAATTTTGGTGGAATTTTCTGATAGGAATGTAAATTAGCACAGCAGTTTGGAGAACATTTTGGTAATATGTAGTAAAGTTTAAAATGTATACAGTTGTCCTTCAGTTTTGGGGCAAATTGGTTCCAAGACCCCAGCAGATACCAATATCCATGGACACTCAAGTCCTTTATATAAAATGGCATAGTATTTGCATATAATCTATGCACATCCTCCTGTACACTTTAAATCATCTCTAGGTTACTTATAATAAGTAATACCATGTGAATAGTTGTTAACACAAGGTAAATGCTGTGTAAATAGTTGCTGGTGTGTGACAAATTCCAGTTTTGCTTTGGGGAACATTCTGAAATTTGGGGCAGGGGCAGATATTATTAATCCATGGTTGGTTGAATCCACAGATTCAGAACCCACAGATACCGAGGGCCAAATGTATATACCATAACCCAACAATTACACTCCTGGGTATATACCCTGGAGAAACTTCAATGCATGTGCTGTACACCAACCAGGGTTCATTTCTGAGGAACAGAATCTATTCCAACTATTAAGCAGAAAGGCATTTAGTAGAAGTTATTTAATGGCTTTAGAATTGTTGAAAAGGCTGAAAGCTCTAGGCTGTGCTCTTAGGAATGACCCTCCCAAATCACAGAACTGGGCCAGCAAAGGAGCTGCTGCCTCCTCCATGATCAGGAAGCTGCTGGTTCCAGAATCCTATCACCGCTGCCAGAGCCAGTAAGTTGTCACAGCAGGTTAACTGTCTTAATCAAGAAACTGCCATGTCCAGAAAGCTCCTGCTCTTGCACTGAATCCAGATCAATGCCATGTCTGCTCTGCTCCACAGCAACAAAACAGATACCTTGCCCCGGCCCTTGACGCCTGCAAAGCTCACAACCAGCTCCGAGGACTCGGCCAGCGGGCACTCCATGGTCAGTGATGCTTGTCAGTAGAGAGCGCAGAGCAGTAGAAGCGCAGACTCTGCTCCACGTCTACTTCCCAAATTGTGTTGAGTTCATCTGATTGGCGGAAAGTAAATCACTTCCAGAACCTAGCTGTAAAGGAGAAGGGGGATTGTTTTTCGCTTTCCAGCCTCTGTACGTATGAATCTCAATCTGCAAGTATGCCACATCGTACCTCTATGGTTACTCTACACACCAACATGCTTTTCTTCCCTTAGCTTTCCAAACAACGATAACAGCAAGACAAGAGCTTAACATATTTTCTTGATCACTCGTACATATAAAAACTCACTCATCTCCACCCTGTTGGGGAAAACTAAAGTCCCATCAATTCTTCCATCTAAGTCTGGGAGTTATTCATTTCTTCTTCTTCTTTTTTTTTTTTTCAATTTAACAATGTTGTATTGATTTCTGGTGTAAACAGTGATTCAATTTTATATATATATATATATATTTTTTTTTTCATGTTATTTTCATTATAGGCTACTACAAGATATTGAATATAGTTCCCTGTGCTATACAGTAGGACTTTGTTGTCATTTCTTCTTTATTTCAGTTATAATTCTGTCATGATATCCTATGACCTATGGATTAGGTTGTCATACCCTTGAATTTTTAAGAGGTTTATCTTTTACCTTACAGCTTATGACCGTCTTAAGAAGAAATTTACAGTAACGGCTACTTGATCACCAGGTTCTATCAGACTGATGTCATCATCACCAGCTTGATGTTCTGGGGGATAGTAAGATGATAAGGGACCCTGTGACAAAAGGCTAGAGAGTTAATTGCCTTGAGGCAAGGTGGTAATGGTGCATGCCTGTATCTCATGTGCAATTGAAGGGCTTCTGGTGTTTTCTGCTTACTGGGATAGGAACAGAGAGTTGCTTAGATCAATAGCAGCTAATCAGGTGCTTATCAGTCATCTCCTAATTGAGCTTGCATTATGGACTGAATGTTTGTGTCCCCCAAAATGTATATGTTGAAACTCTATCGCCCAATGTGAAGGCACTAAGAAGTGGGGCTTTGGGGAGATAATTAGGTTTTGATGGAGTCATGAAGGTGGAGAAATGGGATTAGTGTCTGGAGACTATGGCTCTCTCTCCCTCCTCATTTATAGGTGTGAGGATACACATCTACAAATCAGGAAGACGGTCCTCTCCAGCCACTGAACTCACAGTCACCCTGATCTTGGAATTCCCACTCTGTAGAACTGTGAGAAATAAATGTCTGTTGTTAAGCTACTGAGTCTATGTTATTGTGTTACAGGAGCCTGGGCTGACTAAGCCAGACAAATCCACCATCATTCTCCAAGAATGTCTTCTGCACAATCCAAACAAGAGAGTTAAATGTGGACGTGATAAGAATCACCATCCTTGTATCTGTCACATCTTTGATGGTAGCACTAATCTCTGTGATCCCTCTTAGAGCTGTGGTGTTACCTTTGGCTTGCTATTGTGGAAGCGGTAGTTCCAGAAGCTTCCTTTTGGCTTTTCTACCATATTTAATAGCCATCGGTCCACAGGTCAGGAGGTTTTTATGAGGATTCTTCTGTTATTTTTTCTTCAAGTCTGCTTACAGGAATGGGAAAATAACTACACGATGTGTTCAAAAGCACACTGGGCCCATCGTGAGACCGATGACATGGGTCAAAATTCCATTTCTCACTTGACCACAGGAAGTCCCCCTTCTGAACAGTTGACCCAGGAGCAATACAGAAGCCCAGGGATTAGCATTTACTCAGAGCCAGAGTCCAATAATTCTTTAGATAAAGATCTGAGTAGTTCCTTTTTCCCAGGGCACAATAATACCAGTCAATACCAACAGGTCCCTTTGGGGCAGCCTAGGTGAAACATGTGTAGTAGGGACTTGGGGCAGTGGTTCAGCCTTCTTCTTCAGGGGATCCTGGCTTCCTCATTCCTGGGACTCTGCAACTCAGGTCTGAGAACTGGGCCAGCATCCTTAGCTCCTTATCATTTTGATTCAAGTTAGGCCTCCATTTATCAGCCAAAAAGGCTTTTTGGTTTTGGTGGGGGATGCGGAGAATAGATCAAACCGTTTTATCGCTGAAGCCCAGCTTTCTGCTTAATGAGTCCACTCCTTTTTCTCTACTTGGTGCCTGCTGCTACGTGGTCTTTCCTACTCTGGCGTGGCCTCATCCTTGTTTAACCCAGGATTCTATTTCTGGGGATATACCTACTGCCTGCAAACAACAACAACAACAACAACAAAACTGCAGTGATTTTCAATGTTTTGGTAAACAGAGGGTCCTCTGAGCCATTTCAAGGCTCCCAGCTGGTAGGTGGGTAAGTTAGTCGTGCATGTTAAATTTTCTCCTGCATCCCCGTCTCCCAGAGTCTCTGAATACCTTCATCTACCTTATATCAAAGGATTTCTAGTACCTAACTTCATTTAGTGTAGGCCATTGTTGAGTTCAGGTTCAGTTAACGAAATGAACGAACACTTCAGGCGACTTCCAACTCTGTGAGCTGGGACACTGAATCCAGAATCTCTGATAAACACATCTATGTTGGTAAATTCAACCTCAACTATTACTCTCAGAATTCATTCCATAATTCTCTAGGTTTTTAATTAATTAATTAATTAATTTTTTAAAAAATTAAATGAGTTTATTTTTTATTGAAGTATAGTTGATTTACAATATTGTTAGTTTGAGGTGTACAGCAAAGTGATTCTGTTATGGTTTTTTTTTCAGATTTTTTTCCATTATAGGTTATTAAAAGATGCTGGATATTGTTACCGTACTACACAGTAAATTCTTGTTGCTTATCTATTTTATGTATAGTAGTCTGTATATGTTAATCTCAAACTCCTAATTTATCTGTCCTCCCTCCCTTCTCCCTTTGGCAACTATAAGTTTGCTTTCTGTGTCTGAGTCTGTTTCTGTTTTGTACACAGATTCGTTTGCATTATTTTTTAGATTCCACATATAAGTGACAATATATTATATTTGTCTTTCTGTCTGACTTACTTCACTAAGTACAACATTCTCAGGTCTATTGCAAAGGACAATATTTCATTTTTTATGGTAATATTACATTGTATATATGTACCACATCTTCTTAAGCTAGTTATCTGCTGATGGACACTTAGGTTGCTTCTGTTTCTTGGCTATTGTAAATAATGCTGCTGTGAACATTGGGGTGCCTATATCTTTTTGAATTAGAGTCTTCAGCTTTTCTGGATATATGCCCAGGAATGAGATTGCTGGATTTTATGGTAACTCTATTTTTAGTTTTTTAAGGAAGCTCCATACTGTTTTCCACAGTGGCTGCACCAACTCATCTAGGTTTTTATTAATACAATTTAGAAAAATCTTAAGACTATTTTTCGTATAAGACTTTTCCTCCTCAGTCAGACTTAGTACCTACCCTGGGGGTCTGCTGGGATCTGACCCCACGTCTAGATTGAATGACGGGTGCGAGGGTGGAGCATAAGGAGAACTGGCATCTTCTTGCAAGGAAATTACTGCTGGTGCAGTCAACACTGGGGCTTTAAACGTGGCAGATTTAGCTGATAAAAGCAGAGAAGGGGCTACACTTGCTAAAATGGAAAGCTCAGTGGACTTGGAGGTTCAGGTACTCAGCGTCATCTAAGTCCCTTCAAATATCCTTATTCCAGTTCATAGTGTCCCACTCCTTCCTAATTAATGTGCTTTCACATAAGAGGCCAAGTGAGGTTGTGAATTTAATTTAAGTTGTATTTTGGCAACTTGTTGGATCTGATAATTAGGGATATCTGCCCTGCCAGTACAGAGGTAAGGGCACTCATTTAGGGCTATGGTTCTCAAATTGTCGTTCCTGGACCAACAATATTAGCGTCACCTTGAAACTTTCAGAAAAGCGAATTCTTGGGCTCCACCCTTCACTCAGTCAGAAACTCTGAGGTTGGGGACCCAGCAGCCTGTATTTTAAATAAGTCCTGTAGGGGGTTCTTAATCATGCTGCAGTTTGAGAACCATTATTTTATGGTGATTATATAAGTTCTCTGATTTGTCCACTGAGTTAAGAATTTTAAATATGGAGCTTTCTCTTCTTTTTCTAAAACTCTCCAGTGCAGTTAGAGTTAGCCAACTCACCCCACATTTTTTTTAAATCCCTCCTTCTTACCATAAGTGGTTGTGCAGTGGCCAGCTGATCTGCCAAGCCTTCCGTTTGCTAAGGCCTTCATTTTCAGCAAGCATAATTTATCATTTGTTCTTAATGTGATTATCATGGCTTTCAAACCCACCCAGGTGAGATAACCAATTCCAGGAGTTCATTTCCTTAAAATTGTTGTATGCAACCCTACCTGATATTAATGACATAATCATGTAGAATTCTGTTGCAGAGAATGGAAATCACTTTTGCTAGTTTAAGCAATTGATTTATTACTGGCAGAGAAGGATCTAGTTGTTTGGGGGCATGAATTTAATATAAAATTTGGCAGCTTCTTTAGGAAAAAAATACACCTTTAAAAATACAAAGTTAGATATGAAATTCAAAATGTATTCATAGTGAAAATTACAATCAATTACAAATTCTAGGAAGCTCACATTTAGCACAAGTATCACAAAATCCAGAAAGCTAATATAATATTTTTATCAATCAAATACTTAATGGACCGTTAAACTTTTTTTTCACTTTTGCCTTTATTTGATAGTACTTTTGTAGTATCACTTTTATAGAGAGAATATAAAGATAATTCAGTCTTTGTTGTAACTGAAATTTTGTTTTATTATCGATAGTTTAGGAAATTTCTTTCATCTTTACAACTCATTATTGATATTGCCATGTAGATTTTTAGACAGTTGTCAAAATTGGGGAAACCACTGTCAGATCTCTTTTTCATATGAATTATAAGATTTGGAAGTTTTCTACTTTGGCTCAGTCAATTTTAAACTTTGTTACTCCTTCACTGCCCAAAGAAAGTGTAAGACACCTTCTGACTGTGATACGATCTCTGGGTCTGTCCCCTCGTGTCACAAAGCTGGATGAGTTCACACACTGGGTATTGGGAGTGATTACAAACACAAAACTATGTCTGTTAACCCATGCTAAATATATACCTTGCTCAATTTCTTCTTAACTAGATCCCCAAAATGCCTAAGGCCTCTCCATCAACACTGGAGACGAATGTAACCGAGGGGGAGTTTGAGTAGAAAGAGATAGTAGCCTTCATGTATAGTACTTGAAGTATCTGAATTTTGCAATTTTTATAAAAACACATAATCAGCCATGGGCCTATGCAATGAGGGTCTCTGAAGCTTAAGCTTCACGGTAAATCCATCTCTAATGATACAGTATTCAGTTAAATCATTAGAAGGATGAAAAAATAGACTCTCAGTTGAGCTTTCGTGTATGACATCCAAAGCTACGCTACAGAATGGACTACTGTGGCCATCTCTTTTATGATCAGAAAGATGCCAGACATAGAACCAAGGCACTCACTACCCTGAGCAAAAAACTGCCACAATAAAAAAACTATCAGGTGACTGGATAAAGAAGTTGTGGTATTTATATGTACATACACACACACAATGGAATACTACTCAGCCATAAAAAGAATAAAATAATGCCATTTGCAGCAACATGGATGGACCTAGAGATAGTCATTCTAAGTGAAGTAAGCCAGAAAGAGAAAGAAAAATATCATGTAATATTACTTACGCAAGGAATTTTTTAAAAGGACACAAATTGAACTTATTTACAAAACAGAAACAGACTCACAGACATAGAAAACAAACTTAGGGTTACTGGGTGGAAGGGGATGGGGAGGGATAAATTGGGGGCTCTAGATTTGCAATACTACCTACTATATATAAAATGGATAATAAAAGGTCCTACTGTAGAGCACAGGGGACTATATTCAACACCTTGTAATAGCCTATAGTGAAAAAGAATATGAAAAGGAATATATATATGTATGTATATAACTGAATCACTATGCTGTACACCAGAAATGAACACAACATTGTAAACTGACTATACTCCATTAAAAAAAAAAGGGAAACTATCATATCATCGGGAAGCAGTTTGCCACTGTCAGTTCCAGATCCAGAGCAGAGCGGCAATGATTCACATTGACAAAATGGATCCACCTTGCCCTGCCTTCAAACCTCATAAGGTAACAGGACACTAGGACCCCTTCCTAGTGTGTAGAAAAATTCAGTGCCTCTACAACCATGTTTACCAGCAGCAGCAGAAATGGCAGGCATGCAGTGTGTGACTTTGAAAAACTTTCATGGGTGTCTTTGATTGGCCAAACCTAAATCAAAGGTGGATCTCTTGCTGTGAGAGAGACTAGTGAATATAATTTTTAGCCTTTTAGATACTGATTTAAAGAAAGCACACACAAGAAGGAGTATGGAATAGAGATTGCTCACCAATGTAGTGAATGCAAAACAGAAGGTGCAAAAATAGCTAACATTTATTGAATACTTACAATGCTCTCATCCAAAAAAAAAAAAAAAAAGTGGAAAGAAGAAAACCCATAAGTGTTTATCAAGTGGAGAATGTATAAATAATGTATAAATAAGTAAACTAGTTTATTCATACAATAATACTATTCAACTCTTAAAATGAATAAACTGGAACTTCAGGGATCAATAGGACTATCTTAGAAATATAATGTTGGGCTCATAAAAAGCAAGTTGCAGAAGGATTCATGAAGAGTGCTAATGTTCACGTAAAGTACAAAGAGAGGCTATCTATACTAACAGATACATATGTAATAAAGATATACAAATGGGCTTGAGAATAACCAATAGCAGACTCAGGACAGTAGCTTCTGAGGGATACAAGGAAGCAGTTATGGAATTCTTTGTGTCCAGGTTTGCTGCTGTGTTGCTCAACCCCAGGGGGCACCCTTCTTGTAAAACACAATGTGTTAGCATCCAAGGGAGTCATTCACATTCCATTCTAAGAACAGCACCTCCTGCAATGGCTCAGCATGGCAGCCCTGAGTGTGCTCAGAATGCTCTATTTTTTTAAGCTGGGTGAGATGGGTAAATCAGTGTTCAGTATAGTATTTTCTACACATTTGTATAGATGGGAAAGGTTTTAATAATAAAATATTCTAGGAATACAAAGTTCTAATTTCATCTATGAAATTCTATGTCTCCGAATCTGGGAACCATCATCTTTCAGACCTAGAAGTTTGATGGCCACGCTCCACTTTGCAGCTCTTGGTCTCAGAATTTCATCCTGGGAGATGAGACATAACTTTCTTCAGTGACAGTCCTCATTTTAGGAGTTCCTTGGCATTGACTGGCCAAAAGAGGCTAAGAAAGTGAACCCTAAGTGTGAGAGAAATGATCCAGCTTCTAATGAAAATGTTTAAGAACTGACTCATGGCACATTTACTAAGCACTTTGAGGTCATTAATTTTCACTGGCAGGACTGCTTGAGATCAGGATTCTGATAGTTGAACAATAATTTTTTCAGCTGAATTTTTTTCACCTTGGTCTGAAATACAACAACAAGCATCATTACTAACATTTATTGAGTAATTACGATGTGCTGGGCACCGTTGTAAGTGCTTTCTATGCAATAATTCATTTAAATCTCACAATTTTAGGAGGTAGGTACTATTATTATGTTCATTTTACAGATGAGGACTTTGAGTAAAAAGGTTAAAGAACTTGTCCTAGATCGCATGGTCAAAAAAGTGACAGGGCTAAATCCAGGTATAGCTGATCCTAAAGGTTGTGTAAATGTTCCATCTGTAAGACATAGTCCCCTCAGTTTCTTTGAACAGTTTTTTACTCAGATGTGGTTCAAGTAGATTCCACAGTTTACCTTAACCCCCACCTTCCAGATTTATGCACCTTAAATGTTTAATACTGTAGGAGACACAACTTCCATCCAGGGAAGAAAGTCATTCTAGAATATCTAGTTGAAGATTAGTCTGTAGACAGAAAGAGGAAATTCTAATGTTACTGTGGAATTCAGTAAAATTTACACCCACCGTACCCACACATGTATTAATTCTCTTTAAAATGAGGATTTCTGAGTATTCATTTCATGTAATTTACATAGTCTGGTGAATATAGCCTTTTTAAAATTCCAAGCCTATCTCTCATTCTGTCTTGTGGTTTATATAATTGATTGTTTGACCACTTCTGAAATTACTCTCCAAAGCTACATGGAAGAGCCCACCTTAAACATGACGGCCTAGTGCATTCATCAGGGAGAAAAACGCCTGGCAAGTAGCAATGTGTATTCATGGAAATATTATGTTTTCAAAAACAAACAAATACAAGCAGTGAGACCTTAGGTCCCGGGTCAAAGATTTGGGGTATTTTGTGCATCATTTTCATGGGTGTGGGTCAAAGGCTGTCTATTTTAATAGTTCATTTTAGAGAGATTAAAAATGATTTCTCTGAATGCTGACAGAGAAAGAAAACCCACAGAGGCCCTTACACTCAACCTTGGCCCCGCAGCAGTAGCCAGGGGGGTTAGAGGTTGCTGTAGCAATGACCTGTATTACATAATGCCTCCCATCTGCCCACAGATGTGTGAGTTTGCTCAAATGTTTTATTAGATTTTTATTATACTTTCCTACCGCTCCAGCCCATCTGCATTTGCCAGCCTGGGTGCAATTTCTAAAATACCTAATCCATTAGCTATTCAATACATGCAAATATACATGAGATACGTTCTCTGACCAAGTCCCTGGTGCTGTCTGGGTGACACTAACACATGTTTCATGGATACAGTAAATAAAACTGACAGAATAGGCCCTGGAGGCCTCCTGATTATGATGATGGTGATGGTGATGGTGATGGTGATGTGGGAGTGCCTGTCTGAATCAGCTCAGAGCCAAAGGCTCTAAATGAGAGTTAGTGTTCTGTGGTTGGCAACATTAATCCTACTCCCAACCGTTCGTAATTTGATCTACAAGGGAGAAGACAAGGAAAACAATAACAAAACAAAACAAAGACAGTGCACATCAGTTCTGCCTTAGTTCAGGCTGCTATCACAGAGATATCACAGACTGGGTGGCTTCTAAACAACAGACATTTTTCTCTCTGTTCTAGACAGTTCTGAAGTCAAGGCTGTTCTCCAGATAGTTCTGGAGGCTAGAAGTCCAAGATCGAGGTGCCAGAAGGGGTGGGTTTTGGTAAGAGCTCTCTCTAGGGTTACGGACTGGCTGACTTCTTGTACCTTCACACGGTGGAGAGCAGAGAGGAGGAAAACTCTCTTGAGATGCTGCTGCTTATTTTTTTAGTTGAAGTACAGTCAGTTATGTGTCAATTTATGGTGTACAGCACAATGTCCCAATTATGCATATTCATACATATATTTATTTTCATAGTCTTTTTTTATTAAAGGTTATTATAAGATACTGAACATAGTTCCCTGTGCTATACAGGAGAAACTTTTTAAAATCTATTTTTATATATAGTGTCTGCAAATCTCAAACTCCCAAATTTATCCCTTCCCACCCCCTTTCCCTGGTAACCATAAGATTGTTTACTGTGTCTGCAAGTCTGTTTCTGTTTTATGGATGAGTTCATAGTGTCCTGTCTTGTCTTTCTTTTTCTTTCTTTCCTCTTTTTCTTTTCTTTTCTTTTCTTTCCTTTTCTTTATTCTTTCTTTCTTTCTTTCTTTCTTTCTTTCTTTCTTTCTTTCTTTCTTTCTTTCTTTCTTTTTCTTTCTTTTCTTTCTTCCTTCCTTCTTTTCTTTCTTTCTTTCTTTCTTTCTTTCTTTCTTTCTTTCTTTCTTTCTTTCTTTCTTTCTTTCTTTCTTTCTTTCTTCCTTCCTTCCTTCCTTCCTTCCTTCCTTCCTTCCTTTCTTTCTTTCTTTCTTTCTTTTCTTTCTTTCTTTCTTTCTTTCTTTCTTTCTTTCTTTCTTTCTTTCTTTCTTTCTTTCTTTTTAGATTCTACATATGAGTGATTATCATATTGTATTTTTCTTTCTCTTTCTGTATTACTTCACTTAGAATAATGATCTCTAGATCCATCCATGTTGTTGCAAATGGCATTGTTTTATTCTTTTTATGGCTGAGTAGTATTCCATTGTATAAATATACCACAACTTATTTACCTAGTCATCTGTTGATGGACATTTCGGTTGTTTCCATGTCTTGGCTATTGTATATAGTGCTGCTAAGAACATTGGGGTGCATGTATCTTTTTGAATTAGAGGTCCCTCTGAGTATATACCCAGAAGTGGGATTGCTGGAACATATGGTAAATCTATTTTTAGTTTTTTGAGGAACTCTTGAGATGCTTCTAAGAGCACTAAAATCCCATTCATGGAGGCTTTACCCTCATGAATTCATCTAATCTTAATTACATTTTAAAGGCCCGACCTCCTAATACTATCACATTGGGAGGCAGAGTTATAACATATGTTTGGGTGAGGGGGGTGCAGAGACAAACATTCAGTCTATAACAAACTCCATGTAAAATTTTTTTTAACTAATTAAAGTGATTTGAACCAATTTTTTCTCTGCACCCCATCAATAATTTGGCCTTGAGAGAAATGGAACTATGAGTTCTCTCATTCTGACACCAATGGTAATAGCACCTACATCAATCTGACATGTCTCTACCATGCAGAGCTTGGCCAGCCTAGTATGAGAGCATCAGACCCTTTTCCCTCTCCACAAGAAGAGCACCGTGTCTATCTTGCTCACACCCCAGCCTCCAGGGTGATGCTGAGCATGTGGTGGGCCCTCAATAAGTACATACTGAGGGGATGATGGAACCAAGATGGATTTGCACTGGGTGTGTCTTTTCTGGCTGGCTCCTAGTTACCAAATGGTTGACGGCTCAGTCGATTTCTAGTCTACTGCCCACTTTATATTTTGTGGTAGAATTTTAGTTAGTCATAACCACCATTGGTCATGAAAAATGCAATCTTGGCACTCCTCTGAGATCCTAAGAAAACTTTCAATTGCATATTAGAGATTCCATGCTGGATAACAGTGGCTTTCTTAGGCTGAATTATTCATATGGTTAGTTGGAAAGGTCTGCACACTAAACCTGGGTGATTTTCATCTTCTGATTTAGGGGTGGGATTTGTAGGAGACTAATTTTATTCCTTAACTTAAACTGAGAAAACTTTTGGGTTTTTGTAATATCCATTTCTGACAGACCTGTGTCAATGGATGGAGTTTCTCTCTTTTTTTCATGTCACATAAGCAACTGTTCCATTCAGACACCACTTGTGAATGTAATACATTTTCAAGTTATTTGTTCCAGTTCAAAATGGTTTCACATATATTGGAAGGTCAAGAAACAATGTCCTCTCTTTTATATTTTAGCATGTGCAAAACTCATCATGGTATTATCATGTGATTCATTATTTTGTTTTTATTTAAAAGGAAAACAACAACTAAAGCAGCATTCATTTGGCAGGCAGGTCCCTGGCTTTCTGGTTCTGATTCCATGCTTCACTGTGCCAAATCCAATCAGCAGAGGAGGAAAGGTTTGCAGGTGGCATGCAATTCCAGTGTTTCACTCGCATTGGGGAACCCTAGAAAGGAGAATTTCTGACATGAAACCAATGTTGATTTGTCCAAAGAAAGCATCCTTGCGTCTCAGACTGAAAATAAGGTATTTGGTTATAGGAGAGGAAGCATGCTCCCAGCAGTTGGTAACCCAGCAGATTTCTTCCCTGAAAAAATTGTGATTATTTTCACACGTAAGGAAAGAGGCAAATGACTATCATTTTCAAACCTCTGTCTGACTAAACACACCAATCAGAAATGCATCTACCTACATCATTTTAAAAGAAATCCAGTGGGGCTTTGACAGCATGTGAGCTGTTTCCATTGACCTTCTTTCCTTGAGTGTTTCTCACACTTATTTGCTCTTTATTTTCATGTTTATAAAATGTGTTCCCAAGCCCTTTAGGATAAAATCAACAATAGTGCCCAGGGCTTCAGCTAAAGATTCCCAGTGGGAGGGTCTGAGCCTTTTGTTCCAGAGGATCTAATAGAGTGCGAAGCTGACACAGAAATGGAAGGACCATTCAGCTAAAATTAAAGTCTTTGTCCCTTCATTAGCTGAACTTGAACTTCACATTTCTGAAGTTTGGCTAAGCTACTTTTTCCTAAAATTCTGATTTAATCAAGGTGAACAGGGAAGCTCGTTAAAATCTCTCGCTCTTACTTTTAAAAAGATAATACCAAAAATCCCATTTGTTTGGTTACAGCTAATATTCCTGATTCTTTTTTTTTAATGAAATTTTGGAGAAATTGATTTGAATCTCAAGGATACATTATTCTTAATTGTTAAAAGTTTTTTTTTTCTTAATTCTGACAGAGACTTCATTTTATTTTATTAGTTTATTGACTTTCTCAGCCCCATTGGGAAAAGGTGAGGGGTCAACAGCCAGGTCTTTATGTGATTAATGAGCTAATGTGATTAAATAAAATTTTTTTTTATTATTTTCGGTTTGGGGGAAACTATTGAAAGTTAGAGGAAACTTTCAACTGTCAACATTATTATTGGTCTCCCAACTTTCAGATCAGACTTGCTGTATCTTATCTCTAATATGCACTCATTTCTTCCTTTCTTCAGTTAGCAGAAAAAAAGATGAGAAACTTAAAAGACAGTGATTGAGGACATGCAGATAAGTGACTCTGGCATTTCTATCATCCTGTTATACAATTCTTTCATATTTCCAAATTGCAATAAGAACTTATTGCCAAAGCCTGTGAAACTTTGTCAGATTCTGATATAACAGATTTTACAAGAGCAGTTTTCCTTCTCTTTGAGAATGGAAATTTCTCCTCTTTCTTCCTCCCTAACTGCTCCATTCATCAAAACATAGGGTCTGAGTCCTTCTCTATTATCTTTCCAAGTGAAGGCTGGTTTAGGGAAAATTAAAGAAAAGCCCAATCAACTGAGAAAGACATTTACTTTCATATTTTTTTGAGGTTTTGTTTTAGTCTTTGCATGACACAGAACCCCCTCTATTACTTAACTCTGGGTGTGCAAATTCTTGCTGCTCACAGCAGGAGGTAATAAAGATACCATAAGACCTTCCAATTTTAAGTGAATTAGACATGTAATAGGCTGTTACTGTTTTATTACTCTGATCAGAGCAGATGTTTAAGGTGATGACAGTGAATGAGGGAATGAACTTTGAACATGCCATTGGATAAATGAACATACAAATTCAGGCTTTAAAAAGTGCAATTATATACAAACATATAAACACTGACTTATCTGAAGCCAAAAAAAAAAAAAAAAATAAAAATTCAAAGTAACAAAAAACCCAAACAAACAAACAAAAAAACTTTAGAAAATGCTTAGGGGACACCCATTATGTGCAGAGCCCAGGGAAGAATACTGTGAGAATAAAAAGTTGAATGAAGCTCTAATTAGTAAGGAAAAGATACTGGCTTACAAGCAGCTGTAGCAGGAGGCAAATTCCTTTTCTTAGACCTCTTCTCCGATTCTACCCAGAGGGTCATAAATTCAGATGCCTACAAGAAGCAGGCAGGTGAATAAAATTAGTGAAACCACTGAGAGCAGTGACTAACTGCAGGACACATGGTCATTGTAAAGTTAGCCATTGCTTCTCGGTTCCCTCTAATTATTGCCACTGTGGTGAGATCTAATTTTTCAAGAGAAGCTGGAAATTGATACTGTTGGATTAAATCTCCCAATTTTTTTCTATTTTTTAAAATTGAAGTATAGTTGATTTATAATGTTGTGTTAGTTTCTGGTGTACGGCATAGAGATTCAGTTATACACATATGTAATTCTTTTTCATATTCCTTTTCATTACAGGTTATTACAAGCTATTGAATATAGTTCCCTGTGCTGTACAGTAGCACCTTGTCATTTATCTGTTTTATATACAGTAGTTTGCAGATAACACTGTTTTAAAAATCATTGTGCAGAGCAAATAAAACTCATTTATTCACTCAGCCAAAACCAGGCTGACATTTGTGACCTCTGCTTTTCTCCCTGTCTTCGGGTTGACCTCATCCATTCCTATAACTTACAAATTAGATGTGTCTTGAGAGCCAATGGTGCTAGCTTATCCTGCCTGGGTAGCTTTTGAGGGTATCTCTTAGTCTCTCTGCTGTTTTCTTTCCTGCTTTGTGGAGGTATTGATTCAAGTAGCATTGATCTGTGTGGAACTAGTCTGCAAGAAGCATGTGCAGGATGCTGACGGCCTGGTATGGAGACTCAACTTACATTTGCAGTCCCAGTGGCAGAGGACTGACCTCAGCCCCAGCTTCGGCTCCCAGGACTTGGCTGGCAAGGACACCACTCTTGCTCCAGGTACTGAGAAAAGGCTGGAGATTCTTCCAAAACTCTTTGACCAAGGTATGCATTCTTAAGATGACCTCAACATTTTCATGATTCGAACATAAGTATAACCCTCACTGTTCTCTTATGTGCTGCACTTCCTCCATAGACTCCTCAAATTCCTCGGAAGTTATAGTCACTAAATTCCAAACCTTCACCATTTTTGTAAGTTCTGGGCACAATAAAATTTCTCTAAATGTGAGTAGCTTCCCTATGAATGGTGGAGCAAATACGTTTGTGCTACCTCAGTAACCTCATCTCAGAAAACTTGTAAAACATTCCAGTCAGACTAGCGGCTCCATCAGTTGATACATTCACACAATTTTCTCTTAAAATGTTTTTGCTAAATTTACTATTGACACTAATGAAAACTCTGTGAGTGTTAAGAGAGGGTACTTAATAAATACTGGTTGAATGACTGCTGAGAATATACATTCCCTAGCACTGATGCACAATTCATACACACAGATTTAATCATTGTATTAACTATTTATTGTATTGTATTGTGTTTAACTGTTGAAAAAGGATCTAGCAAGTACCGTAAGCTGAGATATGTAGAAACACCTGTACTTTGATTTGTCTGTAAATCAAGGTCCAACATTCCATAACACACTTTATTCTTATTTCTTAAAACTTCAGCATTTTTCTATGTGACAAAGGAATATACCTTTATATGTTGTCAGATTATTTACCAGAAAATACGTAAATTATGTTGCCACTTAGTATAGGGGAAAGAAAAAATGAGAAGAACCCAGTTGTATGTGGCTTTTTGTATTTTGTTATTAAATCAGAAATCTCAAAAGCGGCTTCTAAACATCTCCCAACAAGGTTAATCAATTTTTCAAAATAATAGATTGGGTATAGCATGACTTTAAACTGCACATGAAATTATACAAGCTTATCTACACTTTATTTTATAGTTGCTTAAATATTTTGCTAATTGTGATATGTTTACATTCTTTTTTGGGGGCGAGGTAATAAGGTTTATTTACTTTTAGAGGAGGTGCTGGGGATTGAACCCAGAACCTTGTGTATGCTAGACATGCATCGCTACCATTTGAGCTATATCCTCCTACCACATTCTTATTAGCAATGTTATATACACGTATGTATAATGTGTATATATAAAAATATGTATAGTGAGATTTGTTATTATAAAAGGGGATGTAAATATGCATTTCAAATAAACTTAATTTCTTTGAAAAAAATTTTATTTGCTTCTCTTCAGAAGTAATTTAATAGTTTTTTTTTTTTTTTTTTTTTTTTTAAACTCAGGCTATGGCTGACAAAGAGATAAAAACATAAGAGGTTTCAGCTCTGACCTTTGTTACTGGCTTGTGCTTGGGTTATTAGTCTTAACTTCCATTTGTGACTTTTTGATAGAAATATGTTTAAGCCACCTGCTCATTTTATGAGATAAAATTTCACTAAAACGGTTAATCATTGTAAGGAAAACATGTAGACTGTGACGTATTAAAATACACTGAGTAGATGAGGGCATCTGTGGTAGAGGCTGCGAGCTCTTCGCCAGGATTCCCTCTTCCTCCTCTTGGGCCCATAAACGGGCGCATTTCCCCACCTCCCCTGTGATAGGCGTGGCTATAAGACTAAGTTCTAGCCAATGGCAGATGAGCTGAAACAGTGCGGGCCTCTTCTAGGCTCCGCCCATAAAGAAACTCCTAGGTCTGATTCTCCAAGTCCTGTCCTTCTTCCGGCTGAAAGAGATGCAGGTAGCTATGCTGACCTTGGGCAGGAGCTGGCGAAGCTTCATTATCCTGACTGCCTGAATGACTGGAGCTGTTCTGCTGATCTGATTACCAAAAGGGCTACCTGAGCTAGAAATAAACTTCTGTTGTGCTGAGCCATTATATGTTGGGTCTATTACTACTGCAGTCTCGCTGAACTGAGGCAGCCTTGTCATGCCCTCAGCACTGCTGAGCTCCAAGCCTTCCTCCAGGAAGACTCACAGCGCGTGGGGGATATGGGACCGTCTGTCTCTGCACCAACTGATGATACTCGGTGCCATTCTTGTTTAAACTGTGAGTGAGGCTTACTTTCTTACTGTCTAGATAAAAAGTCAATAGAAGTCCTAATATTTTCCCCTGCATTCTGGGGTGTGTTGCCTTCACTTAGCAAACTATTACATTAAGAAACTTGACTCTCCGGGTTTCACATTTCTTCACAGGGTCGACGTTGTAATTACTATAAAATGACAATGTAAGTAAGAATTTGGCATTGTTTGGAATGTATTATTCTGTAAGAAGAGGGAAGAGATCTGATTCTCGTTCTATTGTCCTGGCAATAAAAAAAGAGCGACATGAAATGTAACTTTCATTTATTTTTTACCGTTTATGTGCCTTAAATGGGATTCCTTACTGACCCTTCTTATTCCATAGGGCCATCGGTTGTTAATTTGCCATGTGCAAAGAGTTTCAATGTTGCTACCATTTCCTTCCTTCCTCCCTCCCTCTCTCTCTCTCTCTTTCTTTCTTTTTTTTTTTATCGCGAGTGGTGGGAAATAGAGCTACACTTGAGTTCCAATCCCATTTGGTGTGAGACTGGGCAAACTGATCCAACCCAGATCTGACTATCTCTCACTGGGGTTAGTTTTTCCTTGTGAAAGAATGTTCTTCAGTGAGCCCTATCTCCTGCCCTCCCACCCGTGGAATAAATCACAAACGCAGAACAGAGCTGCAATCCAGTTGATTCCCTGCCACTAAATAGCTTCATCCTATTTTCCTGGCCCCTTCCCCACCTGCCCATCTTCATTTTCTATGAATCAATATGAAGCAAATCTTCATAAATCTTCACCCAAAGTAGACGGCACTTTTAAAATGAGTAGGGCAGGCTGAGTCTCTATGCCCTGGTTGACAGAATTAAAACTGATGAGAAAGTAAAACATTACTTCAAATGTTTTCTTTAGGATGGCGCAGTTGGGCCAACCCCTTTGTATTGCCAGATGTTACATGCAGCATCGTAAAATCAAATTCTCACATCTTCTTGTCCTCCCATTAGATCACATTAAACTCTGGCAGCGAGGCCAGCCCGCCTTGGTGGTTTTCTGATTTGTGGTTTGCACTTGGCTCTCTCCTCGCAGGCTTTAAAAATGATTTTATTTTGTGAACAGTCAGTGATAGTCAGGCTCTAGAGTAAACTTGCCTGGGCCAACATTTGCAGTAATAACATTTCACATTATCAAGAGTTTCCTGAAGGACTGCAAAGAATGAAAATAAAGAAGAGCTTTTCTGGTAGTGGTTGTTTTTCTTCAGATGCTGGTAACCTCCTGCACGGAGAGGCTGTGGATTTAGACTTTGAAGAGACATTCACAAGCATCTCCAGTGCTGAGCCTTTAAGGTGAAACTGGAGAACTAGAACAGATTTGCGTTTTCTTGTTCCCTGCCTTATTGAATATGTAACTGATTCTCCCTTCTTCTTTCCTTGGGTGGTTTTTCTGATTCTCTCGTTCAGTCTTCTTCTGGCTGGGAGGTGGATGGTGCTGAGCTGGGGAGAGGTTTCACCTGGGGGCAAGGGAGGGAATCTGCAGTTTAGGTAAGTCCATTTCAGGATTCTGATTACGGACTTTCTCAATGCTCTTCTTAGTGTTTTTCACCAAAAATATTTATGCTGCTTGTGTGACGAAATGAGAAACTATCTTTAGAATAAAGCATAGAACTGGTTTCCTGGTCAGTCTGATGATGATAATAATAATGAAAATGATGATTATGATTATGATTAATTCGTTAATTTAAAATAAATAAATGAGCTTAAGAAATTTAAAATGAATGTCAACATTTGCAGCAACATGTATGCTCCTGGAGAATGTCATTCTAAGTGAAGTAAGCCAGAAAGAGAAAGAAAAATACCGTATGAGATCGCTCATATGTGGAATCTAAAACAAAAACAAAAACAAAAACAAAAGCATAAATACAATAGAGAAATAGACTCATAGACATAGAATACAGACTTGTGGTTACCAAGGGGGCGGAGGGTGGGAAGGGATAGACGGGATTTCAAAATTGTAGAATATATAAGCAAGATTATACTGTATAGCACAGGGAAATATACACAAGATCTTATGGTAGCTCACAGAGAAAAAAATGTGACAATGAATATATATATGTTCAAGTATAACTGAAAAATAGTGTTCTATACTGGAATTTGACACACCATTGTAAAATGATTATAAATCAATAAAAAATTTTAAAAAATGAATGACAGATAGATACACACTAACTTAAAGGGCTTGGCGTTTCAATTTCTTTAATATTTAGTTTTCAAAATTATTTATTTACTTATAATTTTGTTTTTTTTATTGAAGTGTAGTTGATTTACAATGTTAATTGTGGTAAAATACACATAACATTACAATTTTCCATTTTACCTTTGTTGTTGTTGTTCATTGTTAATGGAGGTACTGGGGATTAAATCCAGAACCTTGTGCATGCTAAGCATGTGCTCTGCCACTGAGCTGTACCCACACCCATTCCGTGTTACCATTTTACAGTGTACAGTTCAGTAGGATTAAGTACATTTACATGGTAGTGCAACCATCACCATCATCCATCTCCAGAGCTTTTTTCCATCTTGCAAAACTGAGACTCTGTACTGACTAAACAATTCCTCCTCATTCCTCCTTCTCCTCGGCCCCCGGCAACCACCATTCTGCTGAATTTGACTGCTCTAAGGACATCATATGAGTGGAATCATACAGTATTTGTCCTTTTGTATCTGGCTCATTTCACTTAGCATCATATCTTCAAGGCTCATCCATGTTGTAACATGTGTCAGAATTTCGTTCCTTTTAAAGACCGAGTAATACATCATTATATAGAAATACGATGTTTTATTTATCTATTCATCCCCTGATAGACACTTAGGTTTGCAGACTCAACTTTTTCAATGGGGATTGAGCGTCACGGACTGATGTTTTGAAGGGAACTGGATAGTCATCCAAATTGTCTTGGTTTGAAATTCTTATAAGCCAAGCTAAATAGATAAAACTATTATCAGTCAATCCACCAACATGTTATTTACCAAATGTCATAAGTGATCGCTTTCCCTCTTTAAAAAATAGTTATAGTCCTTTTTTTATTACAAAGATATGTCATTGTAAAAATATTAGACATAAAGAAAAGCATGAAGACAAATATAAAGGACACTTGTAAAATTGGAGCCTGTTAGCGCTCTGAATATTTTGGGTTACATTATATCTAAAATAATATAAATCTAAACATAAACAATGTAGACATAAATATGGATAGGGATTTTTGTATTTTTACAGAACTGGGAACATGTTCACATGCTTGAACTGCTTTTCTCAATTAGCAATATACTGGGACAAAAAATAAATATAGTTTTATTTTGGTAGCTTTTAAATATTTTGAAGTGGTGGGCTCTTCCTTCATAGGAACTCTCAGAATATGAATTTATAAAAACTGACAATTTTCTAGTTGAAGTAGGCAAAAGAATCCCAGAATTCACCAGCTCAGGACCAACAGTAGCTCTGTAGTAGTTTTTGAGGCACTCCTTAGAAACCATAAGACTCTGTTGTGGGTTGAACTGTATCCCCCCAAAATGTGTAAGTCCTAACCCCCAGTACCTGTGCATGTGGCCTCATCTGGAAATAGACTTTGCAGATGCTCAAGTTAAGATGAGGTCGTCAGGGTGGGCGCTAATCCAACATGACAAGTGTCCTTGTGAAAAAGGTAAATATGGACACAAATACAGACACACAGAACACCATGTGGAGATGAAAGCAGAGATCAGGGTGATGAATCTATAAGCCAGGGAACCCCACGCATGGCCAACAAAACAAGACACAAGGAGAGAAGCATGGGAGAGAGTCTCCCTCCCAACCTCAGAGGGAACTCACCCTGCAGACACCTTGGTCTAAGATTTCTACTACAGAGCTGTGAGGCAGTAAATTTCTGATGCTCTAAAGGCACCCAGTTTTTGGTACTTTGCTATGACAGCCCTGAGACACTAACATAGACTCCCAAAAGCATGATTTGAAAACCACTACTTTATACTATTATTTTAAAAGCCTGCAGGTAGATCCCATTGTATGGAAGAACAGAATCTGCTCAGTCATTCCCATATTAATGTACATAAATAGTCAGAGTGTTCCAATATTCTAAAGAACGATGATGTGAACATCCTTTTAGGGAAAACTTTGCATAACTGCCCTGTTGTTTTCCTCAAAATAATTTCTCAAAGGAGGAATTGTTGGGCTAAGTGACAGGAGCATTTGAAAATTTCGTGCTTAGTGCCAACATGCTCTCCAGAAAGTTCATAATAATTTATCCTCTCACTATAGTGGCAGAGTGTATGCTGACAGACTGTACACAATATTCATTTCTCCACATCATTACTGGGTATTGTCATTCTTTTTTTTTTAATCTGAATTTATTTTTTATGTTCTTTATGTTTCACCTAAGGTGTCATGTAGGTTCCTGGTAGTATATTCTATCAAGTTGCTGAAAACTTTTCTTGTCTGGAGTAATTGCTAATTTTAGCAAATGCCTTTTCATATGTACTGAGATCATGATACAATTTTTCTCTTTTAAGCTCTTAGCATAGTGAATTACATTAAAATGCAGACTAATGTTAAACTATCCTAGCATTTCTGTGAAAAAGACTACGAGTTCATGATGTAATTCTCTGTATGTAGTCTTGAGTTAAATTTCCTAATATTCTGTTTGGGATTTTTGCCTCTATTTGTCTTTGGGTTTCTTGTTTTGACTGTGGGTGATTTCTTCCCCTCTATTTTTATCTGCTTATGATTCGGTGTTATGCTATATTTGTAGGATGAACTGAAAACTTTCCATCTTTTATTATGTTCTTTAACAATGTAAATAATACAGGAATTATGTGTTCTTTGCTGGTTTAATACAATGTGCCCAGAAGATTTTCTGGGCATTGTGCCCTTTTTAGGGTTTTTATTTCCCCTAAATTTCTTTTATTGGTCTTTTTAGGATTTCAGTTCCTTTTTGACTCAATTTTGGCTATTCAGTCTTGCCTATAGAATAATCTATTTCAACTAATTCTCAGATTTGTTTGGTATTACTTTGTATTTGATTTGCTTAGAATTAATGTTTTTTCCACATCTTTTCTTTCTCAATCCTAATGTTGATTATATTATCTTCCTTCCTTTATCATGATCACATTTGAAAAGTCTGTTTATTCAACTGCTCTTTTTAAAGAACACTTATCAAAAAATACTAGGTTTTCATTTGATTAATCATCTACTTATTTTTGTTTTCTACTTTCATGTTTATTAATTTATTTTTTTAACTTATTCAGGTATTCTTCCTCCCCCTCACTCGGTCTTTCTCTCTCTCTTTAGCTTCTTGAGTTGATTCTTAGCTCATTTAGTCTCAGGATCCTCCCCCCAAAATGTAGATTTTTTTCCCCTTGTTTGCATTATTAGTAGATTCTGCAAGTGTGTCAATATAATTTATGCCAATATCAATATAAATGTTCTTCTTAATTCTTTTCATCTTATTCCTGGTTTTGATATTGATATTAATACTGCATAATTATTTTTCCAGTATGTCTTTCTAGTTCTTTGCAGTGTATCTTTCTGTGTCATTTTATTGTATAAATATCTCGTATAATCATGGTTCCTGCCTTCTGTCTGTGCAACCTGAGTTTTGCTATCTTTTTTATGTTATGATTAATAATATATTTGGATTTATTGTTTCTATTATATTTACTATGCATTTTTCCTTTTTCTTTCTAATTTCCTGCTGTTGTCTTCCAGGATCTAGTGTTGGTGATAAGAAAATGAATACCAATCTGATTCTTATTTCTTTGTGAACAACTCCTTATTCTTCTCTGAACATTTCTAGGATTTGTTCTTCATGCTTGGAGATCTGAAATTTCACCAGAATGTATTTAAGGTATATTTCTTCATTACTTCTAAAACTTTGAAATCTGTGAATTCATTACTTTGGGTAGTTTTCTTCTTTTATTTTTAATAACAACTATTTCCATTCTCTATTTCTTCTGGAATTCTATTTGACATGTGTTGGAACTCCTACATCTATTTTCCATGTCTCCATTTTTTCTACTCACATACAGTACAGTGCTATAGTACTGTGTTTTGGGTTAATCTTTCGTTTCAATCTTTCAGCTAAAATATTTGATTTGATGTTCCTCTATGTCCGTTCTCCTATTCAGCCTATATATTGAATTATTAAAATCAATAGTTATATCTTAAATTTCTAATTATTTCTAAAATGTCATATTATTTTTCATACATACATGTTTTATTTTATGGAGGAAATATTTTCAGATCTCTTTGAGTTTATACATATTCTCATATACATGTATCTACATATACACATATATGCATTAAAAAAAAGTTTTCTGGTTTCCCTGAGGCAAGCAGGCATTCAGCAGTAGCATTTTCTGCTCCTGAGAGAGAAAGTCCACATTGCTGAGCTCTGCATCGCTTTCGTCTCTGCTGTCAGGGCTGGTGAAGCTCTAGGGGAGCAGGGAAAGAGGCTGACTGAAGTTCACAGAACAGGTTTCGTCTTCTTGACTAGGCAGGCTTCTCCTGGGTGAGTCCTGTATGCTAGATGAATTAACGCTTCTGCCCATGTTCCATTCTGGGATCCAAATGTGTGTGGAAGCCAACTTTCACCTACCTTGTTGGGAACATAAAGTTTCTGTCTTAGTGAACATTCAGTGGAACACATTCTTTCATTCGCTGCCATTTTGAGGAGTCCATCCACAGGCCTTGCCTCCAGATCTGCTCATAACCAGTTGCCTAATTTTGCTCCTCTTCCATCCATGACCATCTGGCCTAACTATATTCCATTGCCTATGAACAGATGCAGCGTCCACACCTCTCTCTGTCTTTCCTATCAAACAAAGTGAAAACCTAGGTACACAGCTTCAAAGGTTTGCCTGTTGAGATCCTGTTGATCTGTCAGTGCTGCCTCAAACACTGTTGCCTCTAGTTAGGCTTCGTACATACCTCCAGAAGGAGGTGCTTCCTCCCTCCTTCAAAGTTCCGTCACATTTTGTGCTTCTCTCACGGGACTCCTCATACTTCACCTGGCATTCCTGTGATATTTGTCCATCACTAATTACCTTCTTCTACAGTACAAAGGTCTTGGGAATAGGGGTAATTTCTTAGTCACCATTATATCTCATGTAATACTAATGAAGTATTTTAGACAACATGTATTACTCAAATATTTGTTGACCAGTTGAAATACATTCACAAACACTCTGGTAGATACTGTGCTAAATATCAAGATGAAGATGGTTGCTACATTTCAAGGAAAGTGTAGACTACTCAAATTGGTTTTTGTGGGGGAAGGAAGAGGGAAGCAATTGGGGTTTGTTTGTTTGTTTGTTTTAATGGAGGTACTGGGGGTTGAACCCAGGACCTTGTGCATGCTAAGCATGCACTCTACCACTGAGCTATACCCTCCTCCTAGACTGCTCAAACTGAATGATATCTCAGATCTGTACTTTCAAAGAGGACAAAGTTTATAAGAACTTAAATGGGGCTACAATCAGTGGGTTGGATTCTCTCACAACTTACTGGGGTAAGATCAACAGGAGACACGTGGGGCTGAGTAAGGGACCTTATTCCCTTAGAGTTTATTTTTTAAGAATAAGGCTTTGCTATAGGAAATACTTGAAGCTTAAGAAAAAGTTAATAAAAGAGTCACAAATTTGCTTTACTTTCTAGCTAGTCCTAGCTTAAATAAGGTGAAAAAGAAGCTTTTTGCCTATATTAGTTATGATAGAATGTACCCCATCTTCTCAGTTCCTGCAGTCCCTGCAACTTCCTGGTGTGTATTATTCTCAAGCTCCGTGACGAGTCACTGGTGACATCCCCCCCAGCTCCCCGTCCTCCTTCTGATGGAAGAGACTCCTGATTGATTTTGATGCCACTTGGGCCGTCTTCAATTGAGTTAGCTGTTGACTTGACAGTCACAGGGTTTTTCTTCTGCCATGTCCTATTAATAGGGGAAAATGGGTGGAGAAGAAACCTCTTGTGCCATATTCTACTCGGCTGCTGCTTGTGCTTTGGGAAGTGGAGGAAGCCAAGAAGGAAAGGGAGAGGCGCAGTCTGTGATGACTAGGAATCCGCCAGACTGCGGGTATATAAATCTCTCTAGCCTCTGCCTGAGGGAGGCGGATGTTTTGCAGGCTCACAGAAGATGATCTCTGTACGAAAACATGGATGTCAAGAATTATATTCAGACATGAGCGATGACTGCCCTCTGTTGTTCTCGAACCAGGAAAATGGGTGCCCGTGGAAAAATCAACAAGTAGAGCTGTCACTGATGAAAGGGGTTCAGCTAGATTTGGTTTTACCGTCTACCAACCTCAACTCACCAAACGTGCAGTCTGCATATGTTTAGAATTAGCAAGTAGTGTTTTATCCTTCATTACCCCATTTCCCATCCTCCACTCTTGAGGTTGTGGGTCCAAAATGGAACTAAGCTTCCAGGCTCCTTGGAGGTCACCCATCTCTCAATACAGGTGCAGTGGAAACAGCCACCCTCCCAGCTTAGCTCTTCCAACTGACTGCCTTGCTTACTGAGTTCTCATTAAGTCTGGAGCTGTTTTATTTTCATGGCTCTCTGGAGGGCTAACTAGCTTTTAAGAAACACCTGCAGTAAGTCCAGATTCTACACAGCCACCTAAGTTTTCAGAGAATGTTTTCAAGAGCACTGGGGTGGGTGGGGGGAAGAGGGTGAATTTCTTGCCCAGATAAATGGAATTGTGACTATGAGAGAAGTTAATCCAACATCCACATTCACTTTCTTTTTTTTCCTTTAACTGATATACCCAAGCCCTAATGCCTTCATTTCCCTTTCATTTGCAACAGCAAAGCCTCCTTGACCAGAAAAATAAATGTGCAGTTGGCAAGAGCTGAATAGAGGTCTGCTTAAATGATTTTTAATTTATGTTAAAATGCTAAGAGCAGTTTTCCAGGTCCCCATTGAATACCTCACAAAATGAAGTTTTTCAAAGCCTACCTTTAAAAAAGGAACTGAAGATTTTAAAATGTTCCCTTTAATTTTAGCTGCCCCAACTCTACCTTTTATTCCTGCCCTACTGGGATCCAGCAGCTGGTTAGGAGTTTATACTTAGTTGATCTTAGAGCTCTGGTCTGGAAGTCAGAGACTTGTCTTCTATTCTTGCCTCCAAAATAAAAAACAGCGTTAGTTTGAGCTTAGCCAACTGCACCTTCGCTTGTCTTCTTATAAACAGGGCAGTGACTTGATGTAAAGTACATAAAGAATCATAATCACGTCTTTAGAAAATACTTAGCATTTCTTGGTGTTTTGATATTTGTGACTTTTTTTTTTTTTTGACTGGTGTCTTCTTGGAAAGAAACCATGGAAATAACTGACTATCTAAACTGTGAATGCTGTGTTCTTGATTGTTACAGCCTAACTTTTATTATTGTAGTTGTACAATATTATGTAAGTTACACGTGTACAGTGTACTGATTCATGGTTTTTAAGGATTATACTCCATTTATAGCAATTATAGAATATTGGCTATATTCCCCATGTTGTACAGCACATCCTTGTAGCTTATTTTATACCTAATTGTTTGTACCTCTTAATCCCCTACCTCTGTATTGGCCCCCTTCCCTCTCCCAACTGGTAACCACTAGTTTGTTCTCTATATCTGTGAGTCTGCTTCTTTTTTTAATTATATTCACTAGTTTTTTGTATTTTTTAGATTCCACACATAAGTGATGTCCTATAGAATTTGTCTTTTTCTGACTTATTTCACTTAGCATAATATCCTCCAATTTTTAATGGCCTAATTTTTAAGCCAATTTGACGTTCATCTGCCAGCTTAAAATGTTAAAGATGTTTATTGAACAAAGATACAGTCTTGATGATATACACCAATAGATAAGTGCTTAAACAATAAGAATTATCTTAAATGTTGAAAAGGTAAAAAAAAAAAAAGTTCTATTTTAAAGAAAATTTATAAGATGCACTCTCCAAATAAATAGAAATTCCTTTACTAAATGATTTTTACATGATGCCCCTTCATTACTTAGGATAATAGTCATTAATTATTATTCTTCACTGAGGTGGTTAATCATCCGATGCATTTTTAGTTCTTTTTTTTTTAACTCATTTTTAACTTTTTAAATTTAAGTTTCTGCCTATCAGTACGCTAAGTTCCATAGGAGATATTAAAGACATACAAGGTCTTGTCCTCATGCAATTTAGAATTTAGCGTAGGGCACAAGATTAATGTGTGTGTCGGGGAGGGGAGTGCGGATAACAGAAATGATGATGTTAAATGAGGTATGCTAATTCTAAATGCCTGCAGCTCAGGGAAGAAAGGCAACATGGAAATGTAAATGATCATGAAAATGTAAGACTTAGGCGAGGTTAGGGAGGAGAGATGGGGCGGTTCCAGATGTGAAAACAATGTAAAAGACACAAAGGAGGAGATTTATAGCTTGATATTCAGTTCTCTACTAGGCATGTCTGCCTAGATGGCTCCAGCTAAAAACCAAACCATCTTTCTGAAACTCTCTCTCCTTTTGTGTTCCAGACTCCAGCAGATAACAGCAGTCTCCACCCAGTGTCTTAGACTAGAAAAACCAAGGGTGGTCGTAAATTCTCCCCTCTCTCTTTCCTCTTACTTCAGTTCTGTCATTCTTTCTCTGTTCTGGGGCTGCCCTTTGAGAGCTCCCAGGACGCTCACTGCCAGGGACCTGAGCTCCATATTGTCGCTGCCCTTGAACCCTCCCCCTCATTTCAAGTCTTCTCTTTCATTAACTCCCTTTGAGAGATTTGTCCTTGAATTTCTAATCTTGGCCTAATGTTTTCAAGTCAGTGAATTGATTTTGACTGACTATGCAGCTCTGTCAGGCACTTTCCTGAGTTAAAGTTTCTGGCTTAGTTTCTTAGTGTCCCCCCATGGCAGTCCCGCTCCGCCCAGCCCGACTGGCTGGGACACCAGACTCTGGCTACGGGCCTGGCTCTCCTGATCCCCTCTTGTCCAGTCCAGTCCAGACAGACAGTCCAGTCTGTCTCCCTCACATTAGGCATTGATGGGCTTTAGCCTGATATGGTAGATTGAGTTCATATGTTCAGCAAATATTTACTCTCCCTTTCCTTGCCCCATGGGTAGAGAATCCCACTGTGCCCCACGGACACTGAGCTTGGCTCTGCAACTTTGGCCATGTTGGCTGAAATAAAATCACACCATGTGAGAGTTGTGCGTGAAGTTTTATTTGGGGCAAAATGAGGACTATAGCCCAGGAGACAGCATCCCAGAAAGCTCTGAGAAACTGCTCCAAAGAGGCAGGGGGAGAACTCAGTATTATATATGATTTCAGTGAAGGGGGGTATGTGCTTGAGTGAAGCGCATGTTTGGGCAGAGGCTTGCTGCTAGTCACGAGGAGCAGATGTCACCCTTAATGATTTAATGCTTTCCTAGATATGAGGAGATGCAAGAATTGGGGTCATAAAATCTTCTTGTGAAAATCTCTAACTATCTGAAGGCCTGTTCAGCTTGTTTTCCCAGAACACAGAGCACCTCATTCCTGACCTCTGTCCTGAACTCCTTTCAGAGTGTGTTGGAGGTCAGTGGCTGCAGCAGCTCATGATTTAATCCAAGCAGAGTTACATGGCAAGTACCAACGTGATCCAGTCCTTGTAGAGGCAGATGGCAAGTGCCAGTTTTTAGTTAGCAGCCAGGTGACTTTGGCTAGTGTGATGTGGGCAGAAGGGATGGTGTGCTAGCTCAGAGCAGAGGCTTCAGGAGACATTGCATGTTCTGCCAACCTCCGCTGCCCTCCTGCCATCCACCAACAGAAGAGCATGGCACAGAGATGCCATTGCTCCTTCATCCTGGGTCCCGAAATGAAAGACCCATGGAGCACACAAGAATCCACCTAGAGTCTGGAGCCAAGCCCAGCGCAGCCTTGCTCAGCCCAGCTGAGTTAAAACCAACCCACAGACCCATGAGAAAAAAAATAAATGTTTGTTGTTGTAAGACACCAAAGTTTTGGAGGAATTGAATATTTGTTGTTTTAAGCCACTAAGATTAGAGACTGTTTATTCCTGTGGTAAAACCTGACACATATATCTGAATTTCTGCAAAAACTCCTACCTAATCTTCCAGTCTCTGCTCATACCTTCCTCCCATCTATCCTTCACATTGGATTAAAGATAAATTCTTCAATAGCTCCCATGTCCCACAGGATAAAAATCCAAGATGGAATAAGACTTACCTGCCCAGCCTTACCTCCCACTGTTCTCGCTCTTACATTTTAAGCTCTTGCCATACCTAACTACCTAATGTTCCTGTGAGTCACAGCATTTGAATTGTATTTGTCTCTCTGTGTTCTCTTTTGCAAATGCTGTCAATTCTAAGCCAAATACCTCTCCCTGACCACCTCCCCACCCCGTCCAGCTCTTTTACCTGCAAAATCCTTATAAGATTTCAGTGTTGCTACCTCTGGAAATTTTGCCGACTTGCCTAAGTCCTCAAAATGATTTGTACAGTTCCATGATAGCATATTTTTTTTTTTTTTGGAAATAGATTATTTTTATACTTCGCTTTCAGTTAGATTGTGAACAATTTGCTGACAGGAAGTCTCTCTTTCCACCTTTTGAGACTCAATAAATGAAGCAATGAACGTTTAGCTGATTTTGAAGTTGAATCTGCGTAATGTCTCATCTGGCTGAACCACTTCCTCTCAACGTGTAACGTGAATTTGGATTACCCCGTCTCTCTCACCAGGATGCTACTTCTTGAACTGTACTTGAAACATCAAATGAGCACTCTCCTGTCCCGAATGACCAGAACAAGAAAGCAAGCGTTCCTGGCGCCCTCCTTCTGCTCTCACCAGTCACTACAGCCTCTTGGCAGAGAGAAGCACCATTTGGACTTCTATCACCATAGATTTGTTTTGCCTGTTTTAAAACAACATATGAGTGGAATCATATGTGCACTTCCACTCAGTATACTTTGTGAGATTCATTCAAGCCATTGTGAACAGCAGTAGTTCATTTTCACTGCTGTCTAGCACTCCATGGCCTAAATATAACACAGTTTATTTATCCATTCCACCATTAATATTTAGGTGTTTCCAGTTTTTGATTCTGATAAATAAGGGTATTATAAACATTTTTATTTGTGTCTTTTTGGTGTTCATCTATGAACTTCTGTTAAGCATAAACCTAAGAGTGGAATTTCAGGGCCGCAGAGTTCACTTTTGGCAAATACGCCTAGACTCTTCATCAAAGCGATCTTACCAATTGTGTCCCCATCAGTGGTGCATGAGAGTTCTTATTTTACATCCTCACCAACTCCTGATATTGTCAGTCTTATTAATTTTAGTAATTCTGGTGGACATGCTATGGCTTTAAGTTGCCTTTCCCTGATGACTAATGCCCTTGAACACTTAAAAAAATGTTTATTTACCATTTGGATATCTTTTGTGAAATCCCATTTTTCTACCAGATTGCCTTTTCCTTATCTATTTATAAGAATTCTCTGAAATCAATTTGCTAAGTTTGTATACTGTATTTTGCTTTTATCTTCTCAAGAGAAATTTGCATGTACTTTTCTTTTTTGTTATATCTTTGTCAAATTTTGAGTCAAGGTTATTCTGGTCTCATAAAATGAGTTGAAAAGTATTGTTTCTCTATTCTCTGGAAAATTGTAATGTAAGACTGGTGTTATTTCTAATGTTTTCTCTGAGTCAATATACATAGTGCTTAAGTTTATGGGCCCTGGAATCAGATTGCTGAGATTGACTCTTGGCTTTGCCACTTTCTAATCTTGTTAACCTTGGGGAAGTTATATAACCTCTTTGTTCCTTAGCTTTCCCATCTATAAAATGGGGATAATAAAAGTACAACTTTATAAAGTTATTGTCAGGACCTTATGAGTTTTACATATAAAATTCTTAGCACTGTGCTTGGCACATAGTAGTTTAATAGTTATTAGCTATTATTATTTGTCCATCACATCAGTGCTTTTGCTTATGGCCTAGTCTTGCATAGACGCTGAAGCTGTGTTCTCTTTATGGTGTTGGTTTAACAATAAACCTTACTTGGTTTGAGAATGTAAGTAGAACCTTTTCACTGGGATGCCAAAAATCAAATTCTTCCTCACACTTGGCTTTTTCTCAGGCATACTTTTCCTCTCCTTTTCCTCTATTTTGTGCAATGTCAGGGAAGAGACATCAGAAGCCTTCTGTAGAAATAGTACCCAGAGAAAGACACACGTCTTCATCATGGTACTTTCGCAGTGTCGTAGTGGGGTGTGGCTCCGCACGGCAAATATGCCAGTGGTTAGAGGGGAGTCAGGACTTTTGATTTTCACTGCCTGGGTGACTGACCTCAGAGATCCTCAGTTTTTCTTTTTAACAAAAGGAAGCCCCGCCTTCCCAGGGTGTGGCTTGAATTCCTGGTTTGGTGGTTGTTAGGGGCCCTGAAAATACCATGAAGCTTTAAAGCAATGGTAGAGTCATTACTATGCAAATTTTTTTTTTTCCCTTTTAGCCTTTGTGCCACTAAAACACCACTTAAGTGGGATGTCTGTTTTCATCTGGCTTATAGCTGAGATGTAAGATGCATGGCTCTCTCATTAACACCACATCTTCATCAGAAAAATCACAAAAAATTACGGTTAAATGGGTTCCCCTGTGATTTTTCTCTTATCTTTTCCCCGCTTTACTGGTTTCTCTCTGCTCCCACCATGTCTTCTCTCTGTCTGCTTTCTACTTTGGAATAAATGATCTATTCCAGACCCCCACCCCGACACACGTACCCTTCCTTTTGCAGAGCCCCTGACCTACAGTAAGCACTTCATGTAGGCAGGGTTCCTCCCATCGTTTCCTTCTGAGCAACGGAAAAAACAGAAAGATAACAGCAAAAATTGCTGTGAAATTCCTCTGGTTTACAGGTGTCTGGTCTGCTGAAGAGAATTGCTCCCCTCTAGCACTCAAGCAGCTACAGAAATATCTGCCGTTGCAAAAAAAATGTATAATTTTTACGATTTTGTGCTTTTCCTTAGCCTTAGTGGTTTAAAATTCTACTCATCTTTTATGGCACAGATTAAATTTTACCTCATTTGTGATGTGATTCTGATGTCAGAATGAGATGATGGATTTCCTTTGTATTTTGTGTCTCTTCCTACTGCAATATTTCTGTCATAGATATGACTCTCAATTCAAAATCCTAGATGTGTAAGCAATGTGATGTTATTTTTATCACTGTGTTTTATCTTTTTGAAATCAAATCATTGTTTTCTTCCCCTTTCCTCTAAGATTGGAAGTGACAGAGACAGAATTGGTGGCCCTCATTCTTCACTTTTCCCTTGTCATGTAACTTTGTGTGACCCTCCCACTGTGGACAAGGTTATCCACAGCCATTGACTCTGGGACTTGCTTCAGTCAGTGGGATGTTAGCAAGCATGATGTGATCAAAGGCTTGAAACATCTAGGTAGGGTTAAGTTTGCTTATTCTTGGGTCTTCACTGTCACCTTGAAAAGGAAAAGCTTGAACTAGCCTGCTAGTCCCAGGAAAATGGCGAGAGACATATACAGCAGAATTAACCCCTAGTCACACCAGCCTGGCTCAGCAAACTCCCAGCTAACCTGTAAACACGTAAGTGAAATCAGTGATTATTGTTCTAAGCTACTGAGTTTTGGGATGCTTTGTTATGCAGCATTTTTCCAGCAGAGCCAACTGATATATCATGTAAATTATGATCATGAGAGTGGCATTTTTCTAAGATTCTTTAACGGATTCTTGTTCCCATCTGCTCCTTCATCATCAATCTATTGAAATCATGGTCATGTTTCCCTCATATTGACCAAATGATCCCTGGAATCCAGCTCTCCTGTCTCTCAACAACTTCTGTGATTTTCTCATACACAGTTGTATGAGGCAGGTCTACTTAGTTACTCTGTGCTATGTTGAGGCAACTCTGAAAGACGTGTTACCTCCCTGAGCTCCGCACAAGAACTGCAGCATAGTTTCCTCTGGCATTTCACCCCCCAGCCTATCTGAAGTTTCTGTTATTTCCTCTTCCTTCCCCAAGTCTCAGCCCAGCGCTGGTCTAGGTGGAGAGTGAGGAATAAGGCTCCTTATCAGAGAAACAGCCTAAGTCTAAAGTCTGTCACTTCAGCTCCTTTCTATGTCCTTCATCTCTCAAACCTTTTCTCTTTCCGGGGGCAGAAAAACAAATTCTGACTGATGATGCATTCTTCTAACTCTGTTGTTTCTGATGTAAATTTTAGGACTTTGGTTCTTAAAAGCTTTCACTTAGAAACCTAGAAATTTGCCTTTTTTGTTTTCTTCGTGCAATGAATGTCTTATGATAAAGTCTTATTCCTGGAATGGCAGAGGGTTACAGGGTAAAAGGAAAAATAAATGTATGTTAATATAGCAAAATATTATCCTGCCACACATTCTCTTATCAATAAAAAGTAGGCTTGCTAAATGACCCATATCTCCAGTTCAGGCCTCTCTCCTGGATTTCAGATCTATATATCCCACCTCCTCTTGGATGTCCTGCAGAAATCTCAAGCTCAACAAGTCCAGAAATGAACATATCTTCCTGCCTTGATCTAATCATTATCTAGGCTTTTTTAAAAAAAATTTTAATGACTGGCATTGTTATCCACCCAACTGTCTGGAAAGATCCCTGGGAAAACTTTCTGCCTGTGTCTTTCTTTCACATCTTACATCCAATCATTAATGTACATCCTACATTTCTTTCTCTGTATTCCTTCTATGTAGGCTAACAGAACCCACTGTTACCTGTCTCCCTTTTTTGTTTTTTTTTATTGAGGTATAGTCAGTTTAGAATATTTTATTAATGTCTGGTGTACAGCACAATGCTTCAGTCATACAAGAACATACATATATTCATTTTCATATTCTTTTTCATTGTGAGCTACTACAAGATATTGAATATATTTCCCTGTGCTATACAGTAAAAACTTGCTCATCTATTTTATATATACCAGTCAGTATCTGCAAATCACGAACTCCCAGTTTATCCCTTCCCACCCTCCTCCCCCTGGCAACCACTCTCCCTTTTTAAAAATCTTAAAAAAATTTTTTTTTTTAATTTTATGGAGGGGGAGGTAACTAGCTTTATTTATATATTTACTTAATGGAGATACTGGGGATTGAACCCAGGACCTTGTGCATGCTAGGCATGTGCTCTATCCTCCCTTCACTATCATCTCTTAACGTGAGTTACTGCAACGGCCTCCTAAATAGTCTCTCCACCTCCAGTCTTCCTTCTCTAGCAATTCTCCACACTGTAGCTATCTTCTAGTAATAAAAAACAAGTCCTGTCATTCTCATGCTAAGTCCGTCTCTGCATTTCCATGGCTTTTAAGATGAAATTCAAAATTCTTCCCATCGCCTGGAAGGCCTCGCCTGATGTGGACTCCAGCCTCACTTCTTGCCACTTCTGCTCTAGGTCTCTTTACTCCTGACAGTCTTCCCTCTAAACATTGGAAGGAGCTATGCTCTCCCATGCGTCCAGACTCTTGCTCAAACTCTTCCTTCCTTGGAGGAGCCTCCTCACTTCAGTCCCCTGCACATCACCCACACACTTTCCCCTGGCTGACTCCTATAGCTCAGTTTAAATGTTATGTGCTTGAGGATGCCCACCCTGCCTTCGTCTGTTCTCCGCGGTGTACTTGTATATTATCTTGCTAATTTCTAAGGCTCTCATCAGACTTCCAATGACTGATTTTTCCTTTTTTTTAGGTAAACTTTTAATTGAAGTATAGCATCACAGAAAAATGGTACAAATCATGAATATGTATCTTGATGAATTTTCACAAAATGAACACACCCATTGAGATCAAGAAATAGAACATCACCAGAGCCCCAGAAACCCACTTGTGTCCCCTTACACTTTCTTTTTTTCACTTTTTTAACTTTAATTTTTTTGAATTACAATGTGTCAGTTTCTGGTGTACAGCACAATGTCCCAGTGACGCATAAACATACATATATTTGTTTTCATATTCTTTTTCATTAAAGGTTGTTACAAGATATTGAATGCAGTTCCCTGTGCTACACAGAAGAAACTTGGTTTTTTAAAAAATCTATTTTTATATATAGTGGCTGACATTAGTTTTATACTTTCTTACCTTACATAAATAGAGTCACACAGTACGTATTCTTTTGGGTCTTCTTTTACTCAATATTGCATTTGTGAAATTCATAGTGTATCGAGCAATAATCTTTCTTTCCCAATCCTCTGAATGAATACACCACAATTTTTGTATCCATTCTCCGGTTGATTGACATTTGGGTGTTTCCAGTTTCTGGTTATTGTGAATGCTGCTTATGTGATGAGCATTCTTGTATCCTTGTATCTGTTCTTTTTTTTTCCAGAACAATTTGTGCATTTCTATTTTGCATACATTTAGGAGTGAACCTATTGCAGGGTCATAGGGTGAACATATGTTCAGCTTTAGCAACAGTTTTTCAAAGAGGTTGTACCAATTTAAACTTTCATGAGAAATGTGGCTTTAAACTCTTGTTGCCATTTGATAATGTACTTTTTATTTAGCCATTCTGGTAGGTTCATAGTGGTACCTTTATTTTCTTTTTTATTTTGTGATTTGCATCTTTCTGAAGATGACTAATGAAGTTCAATATCCTTTTTATTGGCCATTTGTATATCCTCTTTTGTGAAATTCTTGTTCAAATCCTTATGACTTTGTCGCTGAGCTTTTTCTTCTCATCGATATATTAGTGTTTTTGTGTGTTCTGTGGTAATGTATTTTGTATACTTCTCTGCTGTTGGGTGTATATGTATTGCAAATATCTTCTTCTAGTCTTCGACCTGTTGTTTACACTTTTGAGGATGTCTTCTGAAGAAAATACATTCTTGATTTTAATGAAGTCTAATTTATCAATATTGTTCTTTGTGGATTTTTGTATCTTATTAAGAAATTATTGCCTACCCTAAAGTCATAACTATATTCTGTTTTTCTTATTTTAAGAAGGTTATTGTTTTGCATTTAGGTCTACCATGTAAAAGTGATTTTTATGTGTGATATGAAATATGATGTTCTATTCATTATATAATGGAGAGACCGAATGTGCAGATTGTCTAGATTTAAAGACAATCTCTGCCACCTTGTATGACCTTGGGAAAATTACTTAACCATTGTGTGCTTCAGTTTCCGCATCTATAAAAAGGACATTATAGTTCTTGTATCGTTGTTACTATATGTGAGCCATAAATGATAAAGAAATGAAAAAATCAAGCAAAATGTCTTTCATGTTTACCTATTCACTATTTCTGATGCTAATTACTCCATTGTTTACAGTTACAATTTTTTTTAGGTATCACTTTTTTCCTGTTTGAAGAATAACTTTTCTTCTAGTGCAAGTGTGCTGATAATGTATTTTCTAAGCTGTTGTTTGTCTGAAAAGTCTTTATTTTGCCTTCATTTTTGAAGTATATTTTTGCTAGGTGTAGAATTTTAGATTGACATTTTTGTTTCTTACATATATACTTTGTAGATGCCACTTCACTCTTTTCTAGCTTTATAGTTCCTGGCAGGAAGTTTGTTAAGATTTTTATCTTACTACCTTTGTATAGTCTTTTTTTCTGGCTTCATTTCAGATTTTCTCTGTTACTATTTTTTTTTTTTAAGGATACTATTGTAGTGGGGTTTGGTGTGGTTTTCTTCATGTTATTTTATTTGATGTTTGTTGAGCTTCTTGGATGTTTGTGTTTATAATTTTCATCAAAGTTGGAAAATATTCATCCAATAGTTCTTCAAATATTTTCTCTGCCTTTCCATGCCTTCACATCCTCTCCTACTAAAACTATAGTTATTTGTATGTTAGTCTGCTCGATTCTGTCCTACCAGTTACTAAGCGTCTATTGGTTTAAATTTTTTTTTTCTTTGTGCATTATTTTGGGTGGTTTCTCTTGCTTTGCTAGCTAATTTTTTTCTTTTGTTAACCTCATCCTTTGTGTGTTTTTTTTTTTCAATCTCTAACAGTTCCATCTGGGTCATTTTTATATCTTTCACTCTTCTCATTAAGTTCATTTTTTTCCCTTAAATCTTTGAGTTTGTTTATAATACTAATAGCTGGTGTTTTAAAGTCAGTGCCTGATAACTGTGTCATAGTCATCGGTTCTTATTCTATTTTTACCTATGGCTTTTTCTCCTGGATACACAGTGACATTTTCATGCTTCTCTGCATGCCTGATCATTTTCTTATTGCATTCCACACACTAAATTTTACATTGTTGATCTCCTGATTCTGTCATCTTCCTTTAAGACCTGTTGTTTTGGCAAACAATTAGTTATGCAGTTCTGTTTGTTCTTTTGGATTGGTTTTGTTTTGCTGGGGTGGTTTTTAGAACAGTCTTTAGTGCAAGTTTAACCCCAGTATTAAGTCAGATCTTTCTGAGGTCTCTACTGAATGCTGTTTAATTATGAAGTGTCTCTGCTCTGGCTGTTAAATTATTTCTAGCTCCATTCTGGGAATCCTTCAGTCTATTTGCTTTCCTACTTCCAGTCTCAAGGTATTTTACTCCTTGGATGTGGAGGTCAGTATCCTGCCAAACACTCCAGAGGGCTCCTTTGCAGACCTTTAGAACTATCTCTTTACAGTTTACTCATCTCTGGTACTCTGCTCCAGTAATTCCAGTCACCTTGACCTCCCTGAACTCTAATCTCTTAACTATTGAAGGTACTGGAGTGTGTATAATTCCCTCCTTGAGTTGCCTAGAAACTGCCACCTGGCAGAAAGCCAAGAAAATCATAGCGCTTATCTTGTTTGCTTTCCTCTTCCCAAGGATCACAGGCCACTGTTGCTTGTTGTGCAATGTCTGAAAAGCATTGTTCCATATACTTTGTACAGTTTTTTTGTTGTTGTTATTTTCAGTGGGAGGGTAATTGTCAGAGCCCTTCCATGATATTTTTGTTTCTATTAACCACATTTAAAAATTATTTCTTCTTCCCTTCTTTTGAAGCAATTAAGTTTTCTTTGTTCCATAATTGTATTATATTGGTTTTAGAAAATGTCCTGTTCTTCTAAAGATTACCCTTGAATTTAGGGTTCTTTCAACAAGGATCCTGAATCAGGGTTACCACACACACTGCACAGACTGAGAACTGAGTGACTCTAGAGAAAACCATTTACATGCACTTGGAGTTGTGAAACATTACAGCTGGTATACATTAGGATCAGTCGATCTATCTATCTGTCTATCTTATATATGATCATATTTTTATATATTTCTTTATTATTGAAAGATAGTTTGTCTGGACAGAGAATTTTATGTTCAAAGTTATTTCCCTTTAGATATTTAAAGATATCATGCCTTTAAAAATAGTCACCTATGTTACTTTTGAGACGTTGGCTATAAGTCTGATTCTCCTTCCATTTTAGATGATCTGTCTTTATGGTAGCTTTTAGGATTTTCTATTTATCCTTGATGTTCTGGAATTTCAGTGACAGTACTCAAAGTATAGATTTTAAAACGCTTGTTTCTGCTTGGCAATCTATTAGTTTTTTTCTATTTGAGGACTCATGATGTTCTTAAGTTCTGAGAAAAAAAATTGCCATTATTATTTTAGTTATTGCCTGCCTTATAATCTCTCTAGTGTTTCCTTTTCAAAGTACTAGTAAACAAATGTTGGTACTTTTGTATCTATTCTTGTCAAACTTTTTTCATTAAAAAACTATTTTTAAATTAATTAATTAACTAATTAATTAATGCTGTATGCTAGAACTCCTCAGTCAAATTTACCAGTTTGGTATCTCTTTAACTTTGTCCTGTTGGGAATTATTCCACCTATAGATTTTAAAAAAAATATTTTTATTTTGAAATAATTTTAGGCTTATAAAAGTATTGTAAAAATAGAGTTCTCATACACTTTGACTCAGCTTCCCTTAGTGTTAGCATCTTAGATAATCATAGTACAACTATTCAAACTGAGACATTAACATTGGTACAGCAGGATTGATTAAATCTAGACTTTATGTGAACTTTATGAGTTTTTCCACTAATGTCCTTTTTTGTGCTGTGTTTCAGGATCCAATCCAGGAGCCCACATCGCATTGGTTGTCATGTCTGTCTTCCAAACTGTGACAGGTCTTCAGTCTTTCCTCATCTTTCATGACCTTGGCACCTTTAAAATTAGCTTTGTTGATATACAATAAATTGACATATTTAAAGTGGACAATTTGGTATTTTGGCATATGAATACACCCATGAAACCAGTGCACAATCAAAATAATGAACCCGTCCATTATTTTTGAATTCCAAAATTTCCCTGTGCCCCATTCGAATTCCTCCCTGTTGCCCCTCCCCACCTCCTGCGACCTGGCAACCACCAATCAGCTTTCTGTCACTTTAAATTAGTTTTAATTTTATAGAAATTTATATAAATGAAATAATATAGTATGAGTATGTACTCTCTTTTTCTTTTTGTCTAACCTCTTTCTTTCAGCATAATTATTTGGAAGTTCATGTTGAAGTGTCTTGTTAGAAGTTCATTCCTTTTCATTGCTAAAGAATATTTCCTTGCAGTGATAGACCAGTTAGATATTCACCTGTAGATGGACATTTGGGGTTGCTTCCCATTTTTGGTTATCAAAAATAAAGTTACTGTGGAAATTCCTGTACAAATTTTTGTATGGGCATATGAGTCAATAGATAGGAGTAGAATAGCTTGATTGTGTGATAGACGTGTGTCTAACTATTTAAGAAAACTTGCCAAATGGTTTTCAAAGTGGTTGTACCATGTTAGATTCCCTGCAGCAGTTTATGAGAGTTCTCCTTGTCCCACATCTTCACCAACAGTTGGCATGATTGGTTGTTTAAATTTTAGCCCTTATAGTAGATGTACAGTGGTATATTATTGTAGTTTTAATTTACATTTTCCAAATGACTAATGATGCTTTTAAGGTGCTTATTTGCCATCTGCAAAATGTCTTTGGTGAAGTGTTTGTTCAAATATTTTGTCCATTAAAAAAATTTTTTTTAAATCATTCTTTTTTTTTTCCTTCCAGTTTTACTGAGATATAATTGACATACAGCACTGTATACTTTTTAGGGGGTGTGGGAGGTAATTAAGTTTTATTGATATTTATTTATTTATTTATTTATTTATTTATTTATTTATTTATTTATTTTAATGGAGGTACAGGGGATTGAATCATGGACCTTATGCATTCTAGGCACGTGCCTAGCTACAGAGCTATATCCTCCTCCCTGTCCATTTTTGTTGATTTTGCTGTTTTTGTGTTGTGTTTGTTTTTCTATTATTGAGTTTTGACAGTTCTTTATTTATTCTGTATTCAAGTCCATTCTTGGTTTTATATTTTGTAAATATTTTATCCCAGTCTCTGGCTTGTTTTTTCACTCTTAACAGTGTTTTTCAAAGAGCAAATTTTAAATTGTGATGAAATCTAACTTATCAATTTATTTATTGATGGATCTTGCTTTTGGTGTCACATTTAAAAAAAAACCTTTACCTAAACTAAGGTTGCAGAATTTCTCCTATGATTTTGTCAAGAAGTTTTATAGTTTTGGGTTTTATCTTTGGGTTTATCATCCATTTTGACTTAATTTTTGTATGAGGTTCGAGGTATAGATCAAAGTTCATTTTTTTTTCCTTTTTTTTTTTTTTGCATCTGGATGTCTAATTGTTTCACCATTATTTATCAAGAGGACTATCTTTTCTCCAGTCAATGGCCTCTGTTTTTTTGAAGCATCAGTTGTCCATATGTGTAGGGGCATTCACAGGGATTTTTATTTTTAAAATTATGTATGTAATTCCCAAGATTTCTAAATGTTTTACGTCTGCCTTGTATTCTGTATCTGCACATTACTTTTTCAAATCTTTTTCCCATTTGTAAGCATTTCTATCAAAACTGTACACTTACGAAGTTTCAAGAATCAAATAATTCTATAAAGTTGGTTACAGAAAAACAAGAGCAGATATGGCCTTCTGGTTCACATTTCTCCTACCCAAAGGAAACTAATTTCTTCTAGCTACTTGTTTTGTTATTTAATTTGTATGTGTTTAAATAACATGCTGTACTGAGTGAGACCTCTTGATCTTCAGTTGTAGACATCACTACTCACTTTCCTTACTGGAGGACAAGGCTTCGACTATCTTTTCCCTGTGTCAAACATACGTGCGTACTTTCCGGCCTCAGCCTAGTTTCTCAGACTAGTTATTTTGTTGAGAGAAATATTTATTGCTTTTCTCATTATGAATTTATAAAGACTAAGCAGTAAACTATGACAACTGCTCATGTCCCGTGTTCCCTGGAGGTAATAATTTTCTTTTTTGGGGGGGTGGGAGGATCATTTGCTTAGTTTTCTAGGTATATTTCTAGCTCCAAACACTGCCAACTAAACGTCTCCCAACATTCAGAATAACAGGTACTTATGGTACAATATCACCTTTTTGAAGGAATTTCTCTCAGTCTTTTTACGGGTTCTAATATGGACAGGTTATACTCTGTTACTACTGAAGAGAGGTCATTCTAGGATCACCAGCATCATTAGTTCAAAATATCTTTTTGTTCTGAACTTCCTGTTTTCAGAACCCTATATATTACTCTTTCTTAATTTACTCCCTCAGTTTGGTGCAATTAGCCTCTAATAACTTCCTGAGAAGGGATCTGTAGGAGATAGATTTATGAGATCCTGCATGTCTAAAATAGTCTTTCTTCTATGCTCACACTTCATTGATGGTTTATTTGGATTTATATGCCTATGTTGTAAATCCTTTTCTTAATGATTTTGGAAAGCATTTCTCAATTCTCCTCTAGATTCCAGTGTTGCTTAGTAAAACTTAGAGGGCATTCTGATTCCTGAATTTTTATATTTGGCCTTCTCCTTCTCTGTGATCTGTCTTTTCACTCTCCTATTGATGTCTTTTGATGAACATAAATGCTTAAGATTAATTAAATCCAATTTAAAAATTTTTTTCTTTTATTGTTAGTACCTTTTGCATCTTGCTCAAGAAATCTTTGCTTACTCCAAGGCCATGAAGTTATCCTCCTATATTTTCTCAAAAAAAATTTTATGCTTTTACCATATATAGTTTTGTCTGAAGAAATCTAACTTTTGTATATGATATGAAGTAGGCACCAACGTTCACTTTTTTTCCACATGGGTATGTAATTGCTCAAGCATTATTTACTAAAATTGTCATCTTTTCCCTACAGAATTTCTCTGGCATTTTTTCAGTAAATCATTTGATTGTATATGGGTAGGTTTAAATATAATTCTGTTTACTGCTCCATCGATCCAATGTTGCACTGTCTCACTTACTGTAGCTTTATAATAGGTTGTACAATCTAGTATTATTCCTCCAAATTTGCTCTACTTCAAGATTGTCTTCTAAGTCTTTTAAATTTCCATATAAATTTTAGATTCATTTGTCAATTTCTGAAAGGAAAAAAGATCCCTGATGGGATTTGGTTTTGGACTTCACTGAATCTATGGGTAAATTGGGAGAAAATTGAAATCTCAATGATTTTGAATTCTTCCGATCTATTGACATATTGTGGCTCTCAATTTATTTAGGTCTTTAATTTCTCTTTAATATTTTATAATTTTCAGTGTAGTGGTCATATACATCTTTTGGGAAATTCATTTCTAGTTATTTGATATTTTAATAGAATTGTAGGTAGTATTTTTGTTAATTTCATTTACTAGTTGTTTTTTGTTAGGTCATAAAAATACAATTAGTTTTTGTATCTTGATTATATTTTTAGTGACACTTTAAATTCACTTATTAATTCATTTTGTTTTTAGTGACACTTTAAATTCACTTATAAATTCACTATTTACAATAGCCAAGACATGGAAACAGACTAAATGTCCATCAACAGATGACTGGATAAAGAAGATGTGGTATATTTAAACAACGGAATACTATTCAGCCATAAAAACGACAACTTAACGCCATTTGCAGCAACGTGGATGTTCCCTGGAGAGTGTCATTCTAAGTAAAGTAAGCCAGAAAGAGAAAGAAAAATACCATATGAGATCGCTTATATGTGGAATCTAAAAAAAAAAAAAGAACATAAATACAAAACAGAAACAGACTCATAGACATATAATACAAACTTGTGGTTGCCAGGGGGGAGAGGGGTGGGAAGGGACAGACTGGGAGTTCAAAATTTATAGATACTGACAGGCATATGTAGAATAGATAAACAAGATTATACTGTATAGCACAGGGAAATATATACAAGATCTTGTGGTAGCTCACAGTGAAAAAAAAAAGTGACAATGAATATATGTATGTTCATATATAACTGAAAAATTGTGCTCTACCCTGGAATTTGACACAACATTGTAAAATGAGTATAACTCAATAAAAAATGTTTAAAAAAATAAATTCACTTATTCTAGTAGTTTGCAAATTATTTTGGATTTTCCGTGTATACAGTCATGTCTGTTTTTCTGCAAATACAGTTTTTTTTTCTTCTTTTCCAGTCCGTATACCTTTTCATTCCTTTCCTTTCCTATTGTGCTTGACTGGGGCCTCCAGAACAGTGTTGAAATATTTGATGGTGGTGCACGTTCTCATCCTCAGGAGGTTATTGGTTTTTACCACTGAGGGGGTGGTGCTAAGGCATCTAGCGGGTAGAGGCCAGAGATGTTACTAACCATCCCAGAATGCACAGGCCATACTCCCACAACAAAGGATTATCCAGCCCCAGTGTCAGCAACACCGAGCTGAGAAACCCTGGTGTCAGGGAAAGGAGACTAACATCTCATAAACCTTAGGGTATGGCTGCTGGTATTCACAACCCTGACCTTGAATCAGTAAGAAAACATTAGATAATGAGATCAGCGCACTCTAAAATGTCATGCATTCTAGGAAGATTTATGTAAAAATTGTTAAGATTTGCAATGATTTGGGGCTTAAAGTCATGTTTCAATTGTCTAAGAAATTAATTTACGTGAAAGATCTCATTTCCAAATAGTGCCAAATGCAAGAAGTGTTACAGAAAGGCAAGACCTCTTTACAATTTTTATATTGTTCGATGATAATTTAAAAAATATTGCCTGCTTACATTTCTGGTTTGATATTTGCACAAAGAGAGGTTTTTTTTTTTAAGTTTCTAAAACAAACTGTGGTTTGGACTTCAGGGCCCCGCTGAATATTCTTCCTCTCTATAGAGACCTTTACACAATAGTGGGCCTGGACCTCACCAGCATCTGGCTGTCAGCTGGGAGCTCACTCAGAAGGGGCTTCTCCTGCAGACCCGTCATCCCTCTCACCTTCAGGGCTGGGGCACCCTCAGACAGGGCGTGGAAGAGCCAACTAAACTGGGTTACATGCAGCAGGTTTCTGGAATTCATCTGGGTGGGGTGGAGGAGGGGAGGGAAGATGGCATGGAAGGAACTTATGCAAAAGTTCGGGAAAGGATAAACTGTGCTGAAAATAAAACGAATAAGCAACAACATCTGGAAACTGATTGAAAAAAGACGCTAACTGAAAGTGCATCTGGGGAAGAGGAAACTGGACCCGGATTGCCACGGATCTGGAAAGATCAGGAGGCTAGAGAAAGTCCTATTTAAAAAAAAAAAAAGGCCCTGTGGGCATTCATCAGCAAACAAACTTGACTTGTCTTCCTGACCAAGAAATCTCTGTCTGTATTTCGGCATGCTCTCTGGGTTATGAAATATGTGCAGGAAGGAAGCCCAGAAGAGCCAGAAATTCCAGTGGTAAGGGAAGATGGCACTGCTGTGGCAGGATACAAAAGGTGCAGCGTTGAGTAGAGATCAGCTCTGTAGCTAACAGGTCATCCGTTAGGCAGAAATAAGCCAATTTCATTGCCTCTTTAATCACTGCATTCCACTCATCTCCTCAATGAAATATTGGCTCAAGTCTTGGATCACAATATCACCAAATGGCTCAGATGATACTGACTTGTGATATGGCCTAAGTGTATTTCTCTGCGTGTTTATAACACTGGATAATAGCCACATCAACGCGGTGGATCATAAATCACGCTCTCATCACAGTCTCCAACCATGCAGAGCCAACCACAGTTCTCCCTGTCCATCTGAAGAGGGAGGAGAGCCTAGCTTTGTTCACTGGATCTCAGTGTCCTCCTTGAAGTCACGGAGGAATGAACATGTGATGCAATCTTAAGACACAAAGTGAGTCTGTTGTATCAAATCTCCAGGGGCGATGAGGTGATGACCACCAGAGCTGCTGGCTGATGTGCCTTGGGGGACCTCAAAACTAAGACAGAATACCCTCCTCTGTTAGGGCTGTGGTAGGATTATTTGTCAAGAACATGGTCATGTTCCTCAGGAAGCTCACAGATTTCTTCCTGTTAGAGTAACCTCATTCTTTGTTTTCAACCTCTTTCCTTTAGTTCTTTTGGAAGAGGAATCTTGGCCCACTCTATACTGCCAAGCTTTGAAGTTTAAAGAAAAGACGCTATTTTGTGGTCCCTATTATGCTAATCTGTGGAGGGCAGGGAACTCCTATTCATAAGGCATTTTGCCTCTAAAGACAAGAATGACACAGTATACACACACCCACTGTTACAGGTTGAATCCCTCCACTCCAAATTCATAGTTCACAGGACCTCAGAATGTGTCTGTATTTGGAGTAGGACCTTTAAAGAAGTAATTAAGTTAAAATGAGGTCACTAAGGTGGGTCCTAATACAACATGACTGGTGTCTTTATAAGAAGAGATTAGGACAAAGAGGGACGGTCATGTGAAGATATACAGAGACAGCCATGTGCAAGCCAAGGAGAAGGGCCTCAGAAGAAACCAATGCTGCTGACACCTTGATCTCAGATCTCTGGCCCCCAGAGCTGTGAGATAACACATTTCTGTTGTTTAACCCACCCAGTTCTTGGACATGGCGGCCCTAGCAAACTAACACACCCAAACACACCTTGAGGTATTTTTCTGGATAAGTACGTATTTTCTCCAAGTTTAAGTGGATTTTAGAAAAATACTGACTTGTAAAGAAAACAGAGATAATACCAAACATCCCCCACAGAATTTCTTCACATAAAATGCACAGACAACAGTGTGAATTCACCCACCATGGTATACACTCTTAATTTGGGTTCCCATCAAATCAGACCCACAGATAGGAGTCAGAGTGTATGTAGGTGATTTGGGAAGTGACTCCAGAAAATTGTGGCAGGGGAGTAGAGAAGTGAAAGAGAAAATTGGGGTTAGGTAAGAAGCAGGCTGCCGTTGTAGGTAACTGGGTCTCCATCCCAGTGGAGAGCCCTGGGAGAGGGTACAGGAAAGGCCTCACAGGCTTCACTCTTGATGAGGAGGCAGGTGAACATTCCCCCTTCAAGTCTACTGGTCATTGGTTGAAAACTGCACTTGTGGATTCCACCTTCCTCATAGCCCCACTTAGCCTGCTTTGTAGCCAGAGAGCATCCTAACGCAGGGAAATTCAACTGCTTATGGAACATACCCAGGTTTGCATCGAACAATGAGGGCTGAGAGGATGTGGCAGGACACTGAAGCGACATTATACACAGTCTTTCTGTCTGCTGGTGTCTATCTCCTTGGGGGGAGCCTTCCCCCCTTCTTAGTCCATGTGACTCTGGGGGTGTAGTTTCCCCCCATAGCTCTCGGAGTAGGGGCATGGCTTAGACCTACCGAGTTGGCCTGTGTTAGCCAATCAGGTGTGTCATCCTCACACAGGGTTGTTTTTTTTTTAAATACAGTATTTAAAAAATTTTTCCATTGAAGTGTAGTTGATTTACAATGTTGTATTAGTTTCAGGTGTACAGCAAAGTGATTTAGTTATATATATATATTCTTTTCCATTATGGTTTATTACAGGATATTGAATATAGTTCCCTGTGCTCTATGGCAGGACCTTGTTGTTTATCTGTTTTATACACAGTAGTCTGTGTCTGCTAATCCCAAACTCTTAATTTATCCCTCCCCCACTTCCTTTCCCCTTTGGTAACCATAAGTGTGTTGTCTGTGGTCCCAAGTTGGACCAGTAGAACTCTTTCTAGGACTTTTGTTAGAAAAGAGGCCCCCTCTTTACACTGAGATTCCCAGCTGCAAAGCTGATGAAGGTGGGGGCTGCCAGGGGCTATCTGGAGCCCCAGGTGAGGGGAGCTGGCCTGAGGCTACAGTAATCACACAGGAGAGCTGGACAGGAGAAGATGGCACAGCCCCAGGATCCAGGCTTCAGTTTGGGCTCCACAGTCACCCGAGTCCATCAATTCCCTTTGTTGGCTTAAATTGTTTGATTGGGTTTCTGTTACTTCTAACCGGAAGAGGCTCAACTTCTTATCAGTATAAATATTTGTAAATCATATGTCACTTTCACTTTTCTTCCTCAGATTTGAACATTTTAGAATACTATTTTTTTAAGTTGTAGTCACATATATATAACAAAACTTACTTTTTGTCTTAGCTCAGGCTACTGTAACAGAATAGCATAGACTGGGTGACTTAAGGGAAATTTATTTCTATAGTGCGGGAGACTGGGAAGTTTGTGATCAGGGTGCCAGCATGGAAGGTTCTGGGGAGCGCCTTCTTCCTGGCCTGTAGCCAGCTGCCTTCTTGCTGTGTCCTCTCATGGGCAAGAGAGAGCAAGAGATCTCTCTTGTGTCTCTTCTTATAAGGGCACTAATCTGTGCATGAAGGCTCTACTCTCATGGTCTAACAGATCCCCAAATGCCACACCACCAAATACCATCACACTGGGGATTAGGGTCTCCCACACAAATTTTGGAAAGACACATTCATTCCATTGCACTATTTTATCCATTTTTTAACGTACAGTTCAGCGTCATTAAGTGCATTCTCATTATTGTGCAACCATCACCACTGTCCTCCAGAAATTCTTCATCACCCCAACCAGAAAACGTGTACCTATTAAATAATAACTCCACATTACTCCTTTTCCCAGGCCTTGGTAACCACTGTTCTACTTTCTATCTCAATGAATTTGCCTCTTCTATGTACCCCATATAAATAGAATCATACAAATATTTGTCCTTTGGCATATGGCTTATCTCACTTGGTGTAATGTTTTTGAGGGTCCTCCATGTTGTAGCATGTGTCTGAATTGTATTCCTTTTTCAGGCTGAATAATATTCCATCGTAGGTATATGCCGCATTTTGTTTATTCATTTGTCTGCTGATGGACAGTTCGGTGTTTCCACCTTTTGGCTACTGTGAGTAATGGTGCTGTGAACATTGGTATGCTAATGTGAACAAGCATACTGATTCTTAATCTAAGTAGCAGAAATTGCCCGCCGTGGGAGCTCAGATGAATCCTGAGTCTTCCACAGCAGAGTGAGGTTCTGGGCTCTGTGGACAGAGCCTTTCCACAGTCTCAGCACTGGCTGAGAACCCTGCTTCCTCACCCTCCCTTATTCCTGCCCCTGCCTTATCCCCTTCGACGTGAATCACATACATCAGTCCTGAATCCCATGTGTGATTACCACCTCTTGCAAAGCTTTCGACCTTTGGCTAGTTAATTAACAATAATAATTATATCTATTAACAATACTTATATCTACTGATGGGATAGCCATGAATATGAATCCTCAACTGTGAGACTAAAACATTAGAATTGTATGTAGATTCAGGCCAAGCGTTAGTGTATTAAAGGCTGATGTGTCAATTAGGATTCTTTGTAAGCATCAAATTCCACGTCTGACTAATGTAAACACGTAAGATAAAAGGACACTTACTGGAAAGCTGTCTGGAGCTCACCAAACTGGTGGGGAACCAAGTGTGGAGAAAGGAATACACAGCCATTAAGGAGCTGCAGCTGGAATGACAGAACCCCAACTATAACACCTCTTCTTGAGTCACTCCACTCAAGATTCCAAGTTTCAGGAGAGAGAGTCTGACAGTCAGAACTGATCCTATGCTGACCCATCCCTTGGCTGGCAGAGGGTGGAGGTGACTGAGGAAAGGACTGAGCAGGAAGGAGGGAGGGGCCAGCAGTAAGGGAAAGGCTGCTCTGGGATCCCTTTGACCTCTGGAGCCAGTCAGGGCACCTGAATTTACCATCCCACTTAGATGGTGGGGGAGGCTGGGGGAGGCGTAGTGCCCCCAGGGGACGTTAGAGTGTTGTTAGGAAGGAGGCTCCTGGACTTACCACTTAATTTTTTTCACACACACACCCTGAAATGGGAGCACGAAAACTTGCATTAGAGCAGTGCTTCTTCAAATTCTAATGTGTATTTGAATCACCTGAAATCTCGTTAAAATACTGATTCTGATTCATAGATCTGGGACAAACCTGAGATTTTGCATTAAACAAACATTAAACAAACTCCTGGGTGGTGCTTTTGCTGCTAACCTATGAACCACACTGTGAACAAGGCATTAGAAAATTATGTGTGTGAGCTATGGTTTGATGCTTATGATCATATTTCCATTTTTTAATGTTAAAGCGAATTTAAATTGTAAAATTTCTTTTATTGAGATCTAATTCACATGCTACAAAACTCACCCATTTAAAGCATACAGTTCAGTGGCTTATAGTATTTTCACAAGGTTGGGCAAACCTCACCACCCTCTTATTTCAGAACCTTTTCATTATTCTGAAAAGAATCCCCATAGCCATTAGAGTTATTCACCATTTCTTCTTTCTTCAGCTCCTGGCATCCACCAAACTATCCCGTCTCTATGGAATTGCCTGTTCTGGACATTTCTTGTAAACGAAATCATACAATAATGTTGATGAGGATATGGAGTATTGGAACCCTCACATTTTGCTAGTGGGTGTTTAAAATGATGCAGCCTTGGTGGAAAATAGTTTGGCACATCCTCAAAATAGTTTGGCTGCCTTAACTGAGTATAAGAATGTTTTCTAGGTTCATCCATTCACAGCAAACCTAAGACTTCATAACTTTTATGGCTGAATAATATTCCATTGTATGAAGATACCACATTTATCCTCTTGTTAATCAAAGGGCATTTTGGGTTGTTTCCATGTTTTTGGCTAATAGTGGTGCTATAAACATTGCTGTACACGTTTTTGTGTGAACATATTTTATATTTTGGGGGCATATATCTAAGAGTAGAATTGCTGGATCACATGTTAACTCTTCATTTAACATTTTGAGGACGTGCCGAACTATTTTCCACAGAGGCTGTATCACTTTAAATACCTCACTAGCAATATTTGAAGGTTTTAATACTCCACATCCTTATCAACATTTGCTATTATCAATCTTTTCATTATAGTCATCCTAGTGGTTGTAAAGTGGTATCTTCCGGTTTTCATTTGCATTTCTCTAATGACTAATGATGTTGAGCATCTCTTCATGTTCCTATTGTACATTTGTATATTTTCTTTGGAGAAATATCTATTCAGATCCTTTATTCATTTTTAATGGGGTTGTCTTTTTATTGTTTAATTGTAAGAATCCTTTAAGTGTTCTGGATACTGTTTGTTGAAAAGACTATTCTTTCCCTTTTCCCCATTTAATGGTCTTGGTACTCTTGTCTAAATCAACTGACCATAGAGTTTATTTCTGGACTCTCAGTTCTATACCATTGATCTATATGTCTATCCTATGCAAGCACCACACAGTCTTCATTACTGTAGTTCTATAGTAAGCTTGAAATTTGGAAGCATTACTCTTCCAACTTTGTTCTTTTGATGAGATTATTTTGTCTATTTTGAGTTCCTTGCATTTCCCTATGAGTTTTAGTTCAGCTTGTTAAGTTCATCAAAAGGAAAACCTTCTTTGCATTTAGTTTGCTCCTCTGAAGATGGAAGGATAGGTAATTAATCTGAGATCTTTCTTTTTTCTTAATACAATCACTTACAGCTATAAATTTCCCTCTAACAACTATTTTAACTGCATCCATAAGTTCTGGCATGTTGTGTTTTAGTTCATTCATCTCAAAGTATTTTCTGATTTCCCTGTGATTTCTTCTTTGAAACATTGTTTTTTTAAAGGATGTTTAATTTTCACATTTGTGAATTTTTCAAGTTTTCTTATTGATTTCTTATTTCATTCTGTTGTGATCAGAGAAAAACATACTTTGTATGATTTCAATCCTTTTAAGTTTATTGATACTTACTTTATGTCCTAAAGTTTGATCTCACCTGGAGAACGTTTCATGTACAATTGGGAAGAATGTGCCTTGTGTACTATTGTTGGGTGGAATGTTCTGTAGATCTCTGTTAGGTGTAGTTGGCTTATAATACTCTTCAGCTCTTCTATTTACTTGTTGATCTTTTGTCTAGTTGTTCCATTTATTATTGAAAGTGGAGTTTTGAAGTCCTAAACTGTTGTTGAATTGTCTGTCTCCCTTCAGTCTTGCCAGTTGTTGCTTCCTGTATTTTGGTGTGCCATTGTTAGTTGCAGTCATCTTTTAAATCAGATAGGAGGGAAAAAATGAGTTATAAACACAATTTTATTTGTTCTGTCTTTTATTCTTGCCTGTGTTGTTACCTTTACTGGCACTTATTTATTCTTATATAGACTTGCGTTACTGTCTAGTGTCCTTTAATTTCACTTCAGTATATTCTCTTTAGTATTTCTTTTAGGGCAGGCCTCAGGTTCATTTATTGGTTTCTCATCTATTTCTTTCAGAAAGAAAACCATGTAACCATATGAGTGGCTATGAAAATCATCAGAAATGACTGGTAAATTGATAAAACAATAATTTATTTTTTTATTACAAAATATTTTGTGTTCTTTGGAGATACTGTAGGTCTTTTACTTTAAACCAGTTTTAAAAGTTCTCCTGTTTCTAAAACTGAAAAAAAAATTTTTTCTGTAAGAGCAGTGGAAAAATCCTTCCTGAATATAGCAATACTAATAATTAAATTATGAAAAGCACTTCAGTTTAAATTATGAAATACATTCTTTGTGAAATCAAATCTGGGTCTGTAAACAATGGTGTTTGTTTAAAAAACTGAACAAATAATGGAAAGTTTGGGTAAAGGCACAGACCGTAATTCTTGAATATTTAGTGGTAGGATTATCTTTCATAACTCCTTTCAAAGTGTTTTATACATATTAATTTAAACCTCACAAGTGTGCACTGGTAGATCATTTATCCACAAGTATTTGCCAGTGAATTTTTTATCCCAGAGATGGGAGATGGAATTGGAGATACATCTAATGGAGTCTGGAGTCATAATTTTCTTACCAGAAGCAAATATTGTTTCCCTCTAAATAGCCCTGGACTTTTTAGAAAGAACTAGTAGGCATTTTCCTAATAGCATTTGCATTTACTCATGGGCAGATTGAATCTAAAATAGCCTTGGCACATGGAGAGTGTGTTTAGTGGTCTTACGTCATAGAAACATGTTCACTTGCAGTGGGCAGTAATCACATGCTATTTCTGATCTTGTCGATCACAGACTCTCATGTTTCCTTGGCCAGTTAGGCAGAAGGCAAGTTCACTTCTTCAAGTCACTGAGGAATTGATTGCTGTCATGACACATCTGTTGCTATCACTGGGGCCAAGCATGCATTGTAGATCTTACCCGCGAATTGTACTTTGCTCAAAGCCTTTCTGGAGAGCTCCTTCTCAGCATGACTCATCAGGAAGTTTTCTCAGAAACTTAGGGGCTATCTGGGAGGTCCAGCCGCTAATGATCTACCTTCCTGTTCAGATAAGATATTTTCCCTTAGCCAACTAAAGAAATCCCCTTTATAAAGAGTCCTCCTGCTGAGCTTTTGCAGGATGAAGTGCCTACTTGAGTGCCCTCTACCAGGGAAATCTGGAATGGATTTGGTTTATTTCTTAGCTCTGTGGAATCCATTTTGAAAACTGTCAACCAAAGCAGATTAACAGTGTGATTACCATAAGCTATTTTGTGGATTTCACCTATAGTTCTGAGGGCTTGAACTCAGGTCTTTCTCATTGAATGTCATGCATTTGAACAGGGAGGAATAAAATGACCCATTTTGCTGAATCTTGACACTTTATTAAAATCAGGTCTAAGGCTAACTCAGCATGATTTTTTTCAAGGGAAGTCCTATTGATAGAGGAGTTATTTTCCCTAAGGTCTCTCCATCCACCAGGTTACCTGAGGTCTAGTTTGTTTACTTCTTCCACTAAATGGGAGGACTTTAAAGCAATGTTGCAAATGTGTCTCAGAATGTTCTCTTGGAACAGAGAACTTAAAATTGTCAACATTCGATGCAGGTCAAGGAGTTTAACTGGATTATGCCTCTGGGCTTCTATGATTACCTTGCTCTACATTCCTTCCTGCAAGGCAGTTTATTTTTCCAGGCAAACAATGCATTAAGAATGTGTTTTTCCTTTTGGCATCATGTCTCAATTGAAGAAATGATTTTAGTCACAGATCTTTGACTGAAACATCTGTGGTTTCTTGTTTTGGGGAAGAAAGAGGCGTGCACTCTGCACTTCGAAATGACGAAGGATAGAATCTTTCATTTCCATCTAAAACGGCAAAGGAGAAGGATGGAGTGTTGGTGCTGGTGGAAGAAGGTTGGAGTGTTTGAGCCTGAATAGAATGAAAATGCTTGAAAAGAAATAAAAGGAATGATATTAGGATGTGGCAAACACTATAGCTGTGAGAGAAAGTCCATTTCTTCTATGAATTCGGATCTTGTGGATTATTGGGTTCAGATTATGTTTTGCTTCAATGTTATCACTGAATAGGGAGACTATGGGGGCCCATGATTTAATATAAGTGGCATTTGGGGTAATCTTGGCTAATTGAGAAATTAGTCAAGATGCTTTAGAAATCATGTCATCAAATAGAAGTGGAAAATTTTTTCCCAGCTATCTGAGAAATAAACTGGTGAAAAAAATGAAAAGGCCAAATTTCTAGAAACCCTTTGGCTTTTGTTATGGGCAGTTGCAAATAGCATCAGTCAGTCTCAGATAACGGGAGCTTGAGTTACATGAAATAAGCCTTTGGAATTAAATTGATGGGTGGTCTTCATTTTAGTTTGTTACTCTGGCACTTGGGTACCAATACTTAATATTCAGGAGTAAATCCAAAGAGAAAAATTCTTGAAATTATAACCTCCTGTTGTGTTTGGAGAAGAATCTAGTTTCAGCCAAACTCTTCATTTAACCAACGTGTTTTAACCTTCCTTAGCAGGGAATGGGTAGCCTTCCAAGTACTATTAGATGTTTACCTTCGGTTCACTTGCCGTAGAATGTGGCAGGTTTGCAGATGTGTTTTTAATACAAAGATAAGGAACCTGTTTCTCTCTTTCTCTTGCCACACAAAACCTCACAAAAGCCTATATAGTGCAGATACAGCTGTTGGGAACATTCAGGCATAGAAACTCCCCAAACATGCCATCAGTTGTCCTCTTGGTGCTTCTACAAATGTCCGGCTTTCACAGGCAGGTGCCCTTATTTGTAAACACCTCCCGTGAAGACAGCCAAAGGTGAGAGATGTGCTTTTCAGGACAAGTGATGGGTGCAGTATGGAGGAGTACATGGGTGGGACAGCCCTGAGTTGAAACCCGAGCACTTTTAATCCCTCAGGGCAGGACACCTGGAAGCTCCTCCCGCCGGGTCCCCCTAACAGCCTCTGGATTTGTCACATTCTAGGGCTTGGGGGTGGGGGGGTGAGAAGTAAACAAATAGAGTGTGTATATGGAGGGAGGATGGGATGAAGGGTGTTTGGGGAGTTTAAACTCATCCAGGGAACTTCAAAATGCCTCTCATGACTGAAAACATAGCTCTCGGGGGATGGTCCTTGGATTTTCACTCTGGTGGCCCTTCTACATTATAAGGCACACCTTTGACCCATTGCCTTACCAGTGGTCGGGGGGAGGTAGAGAATGACTTGAAAAGAATGACCAGTGTGAAGTCTTCTCAGTCTACTGGGTAATCAATCCCTTTGGTGGCTTTTGAAATATTGGTTGGATCTTTCATGAGGGCGATAGATTACACATTGGTTTTTGCACTTGTAAGACACAAAACACTCTTTTCTCCTTTGTTTTGAATTTATGTTAGTACTCATCAAATCTAGGAGCTGGTGCCTGATGGTTTAAAGAAAGCATTATAATGACATGACCCTGTATGCAGTTTGTCTTAGGAAACTTAACTTAGGTACTATTAAAAAGCTTATCTTTTTCTAAGTGACGAAGCACTGCATAAACAAGCTCATACATTGTAGAGGAAAGGTTCTGTAATCAGACACATTTGGTTTAAATTTCTTTTCCAACGTCTGTTACATATACATGACCATGGACAAGTTATTATACTTCTTTGTGCCTTAGTTTCCTACCCCTATCAATGGAGTATTACTATCTCTATTTAAGTGCTCTTTTGGGTGATGAGTCAACAAGGGTTAAACATGGGAGTGTTCATTCTGAAGCAAAGTGTGCCTCAGTGCAGGCTAGCTCCTCGCTTTGACAATTCGTGAAGGAACCTGTTTTAAAACGAGGATTAACCATGAAGCAATGACTCCAAAGTGTTATCTTCTTGGTTGATTTTTAATCAGTGTAGAAAAAGTTTCCCTGGATGCATTTGTGTTTTCCACTGTCTTCAGTCTCTTCCGGGAGAAAAGCTGGGTCCCAAAATCACTGTTAAAAGACAATGTTTGGTGGTTGTGAAATTAATAGAAACATGACCTGTGTCCTAATCAGGAAGACATTTTTTTTTTTTCTATTCATAGAACTTTGCTCTTCCCTCATAAGTACCCATCTCTAGAGACAGAAGCATGACCTTTCTCCACCCACATGACAGCCATTTTTGAAGATATTGATGCCTGTTTGATAGAAATCTAATTTCAGGGATAATGAAATGAGAGTATTAGAGCTGGAAGAAATTATCCCTGTTATAAAAACAGATTATTGGAGGACTGAGAGGGAGTTTGAGAACCTATCGAAGCCACACAAGTGAGTTTATGGCAGAGAAAGGATTAAAATACAGATTACTGGATTTTTAATCCAAAGCCCTATGTTTCAGAAAGGGTGTTTCAATGTTAAGTGTTTGTTTTTTTCCCTCAGTTGGCTGCTCTTGGTTAACTAGAAAGAAGCAAGCCCGCATTAAGAAGGGGGACGTTTTTGTACTCGTCTTCAAATGATCCACTTCTGATTTGAAAAAGAAGAAGCAGGTGAATTCCAGTTGGAAAAAGAGGAAGGAATCAAGAATAGCCTTTCCGGCTTGGAATCCCCACAGCAGCTTCTGTTTGGGGTAAATATTGAACCTTGAGCTTATCATTTATTCTACCAATTAAAAATAAGCACATACTCACTGATTTGAGAAGCCATTAATTAATATGACTCATGGGAAATCAGAAGGTGTATTTCTTAAAACTATGTAAGGAACTATCTCTTATATGGATTTGTTTTGATTAGTGTATGAAGCTAAATCATAGTGAGATTTCTCAGACTTTACAACTGTGAATTAAAAATTAACAACCAGTCTCTGGCCAAAATCTTCTCCCTAACCTGCGTTCTGCATCTTGTTCCAAGAGCAGCACACCCTGCCAAGCATACCGGATGGCGCATCTGCAGCAAGGATTGGAAAGGAGAATTTTGCTCTGAATTTAAAGGTGTTATTTTTCCCATGGTTTGATTTGCCTGGCATTCTTTGCCTGGCATCTTTTTTTTTTTTCCCCTCTTCCTTGCAAAGGAAGAGGGGGAGAAATGAGCGTTAGTTGCTGACGAAGTCAAGAGGGCGCTGAGGCTGGCTGGGTTTATTACTTTTGGCAGATGAACGGTGTGATGTGGTTTCACTTCCTATTTGCAGAGCCTTTCTAGAAACCTGGGCTCTGTTCTCCAGTGAGTCCTCCTTGTCGGCTTATATATATTAAAAAAAAAAGAGAGAGAATAAAAATCCAAAAGGAGGAAAGGAATTTTAAAAAGCAGATTCTGTTATTATTATTATTACTTTAATTGACGTGTAGTTGATTTACAGTGTTAGTTTCAGGTGTGCAGCAAAGTGATTAAGTTATACATATACATACATACATATATATATATATTTTCAATTTCAGAAAGCAGATTCTTAAAGAGAACAGGGGACCCCTTGGGAAAGCAGTGGCATCAGAAGGGAGGGAACAGAAGATGATCGTCCGCACGAAAAACCTGCCTTTCTTTCCAGCACAGAATTTGTAGAATTTGCAGGCATCCAGTCTCTCTCGAAGCCAGTTGTAAATAATAATAATGACAGTAACAACAGCGTCAGTGACAAATGACAGGTGTGGGGTACGTCCCAGCTTACAAATGACTTTTGTGCACCTTGTTGCAGTTAAACAAAGAAAGTGCGGACCACAAAACAAACTTCTTGAGACTTCGTAGTAAAACCCCCAGAGCTTGGCCCCCATCTTGAAGGGCCAGCGCAGCACAGAGAAGGCAGCAGTGGGCCTGGCCTCCAGGGGGATGGTTTTGGCTCAGCTCAGTCATTAAAGCCTTAGCTAAGGCACAAGCCCCGAGGCCTGTTTTTCTCATCTTCAAGATGATAAAATTATATTAGATGATCTCTAGGAATCCTCCCAGCACTAATACCCTAATTCTATGATCCATTTCTCCGGATGGGGAGAAATTTTCACCTTAAACAAGGCACCATTTGAATGTTGCAAGACTCACTCAGCTCTCTGAGGAAGTCCCTTACTGCAGCCAGCAGTTTATCCAGAGGTTTACACTTGGTTTACAAAACCATTATCTTTTCAAGCGTGCAGCTAGTTAAAAAAAAAAAAAAATTAGTGCTTTCATCGCCACCGTTTTTATTCTGAAATGAAAAATTCTCCCTGAAAAGATTTAAATGGGGGTGTGTTCTACACAGATGGTGTAACTGCCCCACAAGTCTAACAAAAACAAGAACCCCTGACTGGATGCTATAAGCCACCTCCTCTTGAATGTAATTCTAAGTCAGGAAGATCTTCCATCTGCGCACATCGATACTTGTTGTGCTACTTAGAAAGAAGTTTCTACACAGCCAGGCTAGTACAGGGCAATGAAGAGTGTGTGTGCAGACCAGGAAAGGGAAGGACAAAGTAGCTGTGTTTCAGCAGTGATCTGGGATGTGAGTGTGTATGTGTGTGAACTGGGGAAGGTGCCAATGATGAGAGAATGAGTGTTGTAGATTCAGAGAGTGAAAGAAATAAAATGATAGAAATCTCGCTTCTTTCACTTGGGACATACGATTCTTCTGCTCAATTGTTTCTTTTACATACACCTTAAAAGGAGTTCTTAAAACCAGTGAGAGCAAACTCACTGTAGTATGAGTGACAGAAGGAAAAATTTAATGAGAATATTGTCTTTAGTAGAATCTCAGTTCCTGGGTTTTGGGTTTCTAGATATATTTCTCCTTAGTTTCGAGAAAAATGTGTAACTTTGCCTTGGGAGCTGTATCTTTTCCATGTCTACTATGTTCTTTTTCAAAAGTAGCTTTTTATTATTCACCTTAAGGATTCTGTTTCATAAGCAAACGTCTTTTAAGTAAACTTTTCTATTTTGGAATAGTTTTAGAATTATAGAGAAGTTGCTTAGATAGTACAAAGAGTTCCTAAACACTCCTCGCCCTGTTTCCCTGGCGTTAATGTCTACATTGCCACAGCACATTAGACAAAATGAAGAAATCGGTATTGGCATATTGCTGTGAACTAAACTCCAGGCTGTACAGATTTCACCTGTTTTTCCACTCATGTTCTTTTTCTGTTTCAGAATCCATTCCAGAATCCCACACGGCATTTAGCCCATTTACAGGCAAACAGAAGGGTCTGGGGGGAGACTGACTCTGCCTTTAAGAGGTACTGCCTTTTATCTGGATTTTCTCTGCTGTTCTAGAGGTGGTGTTCCACAGTGATTAGCTTGACTGCACTTTTTTGACCAAGCACTGATTGCCCCCAAGGTGACTTTGGGCTAGTCCTCTTTGATGGTGCCATTTGCAAATCTCTATCCCAGCACTCATCAGGCTGTACTGCAATCTCACTCACAGACAACGGGAGTTGTTTAGCATCAAAGCTACCTGTGGGGCTGAGAAGAAATGCTGCACATTCAGGCAATGCAGTTTGTGGCTTTGGTGGCACCGAATAAAAGAATCTTGAGCCTTTGCCTATGGCTAGACCCGAAAACTATAAGCTCCATGAAGCGAGGGATTGTTTCTGTTTTGGTTACTACGGGCTTTCCATGTCCACCTGGTGCCTGAACCAAAGTAGGCGCTTAATAAATATTTGCTGAATGAACAAATGCTTGAAAAGGTGAGAAGCTGCAGGGCTGTAGGAACACCAGCAGAGACAGGGAACACCACAGTTGGCAAAGGAAGGGCATTTGGCCCTCTCGGTCCCCACCCAGGCGGCCTTGGCAGTGAGGAGGAAGGAATCCTTCCCAGTGGGGGGCAGCTCCGAGTTCTTCAGCTGTTCTGGGTTGGAAGGTTCACTTCACTACATCACACCTGGCTGTATTTCAAAGATTAATGAACAGCGTCTTGTCAGGTTTAATATATTGCACTTGGGGAGTTTACTTTGACGATGTAATCATAAATTCCCTGAGCTGCGAATTACACCTTAAGGACTTAGATGAAGTTCTAGTGAGAACCAAAGAAACAGGAATCACCGTAAAATGTAAAAAGTGCCAGTTTTGAGAGAAAACTGTAAATTTTCTAGGACATTAGGTTTCAAAAGAAGGATTACACACAGACTAAACAAAGTAGAAGTCATAAAAATTTAAAGACACCACAAAACATAACAAAAATAAGATCGTTTTTAGTTATGACAGAATTCTAAAAGGAAACTTACACCAAATTATGCCACCCAAGCAGAGCCATTAATTAACCTAATGAGAAAATATGTTCCATTTCCATGGCCAAAGCATGTCAGGAAGGCTTTGACATTTTAAAATAGGAAAGAAAAAAGAAAGACAGAAAGAGAGGGAAAAAAAGAGGAAAAGAAAGGGAGGCAATTGCACTATTCTAAAAAGTTTTAAATACTCACTTATCAGTTCAGGAAATCTGAGGTATTTTGATAATATCCTCAATGAGCCCTTTGGGAAATTTCTGCAATTGTTGTGTAAATAAAATGTGGATTACAAAAACAGTATTGGCAAAAGAAGCTGGAGTCGAGGGAACAATCAGGAAAGTACGGATCAATGTCTTAAGTCACTGATGTTTGGGCAGAAGTTCAGGAGATGAACTTGAGCCATGCAGAGAGATAAGGCAAGGACCTCCCTTCAACCCTCTTCCCCCAAACCTACACGGACACAAAGAAGGACTCAAGCAAAGCATGGAGGTAAAAAAAAATGTCTCCTGAAATAAAACAGTGACAACAAACATTCTCAAAGCCAACCCTCCTTTCTGTTTCTTAGTAACTCTACTGGTTCTATGATTAATGTTGCCCACATTACAGCCAAAGTTGTTTTCTGTCCGGATTGCCGTATTTCACCCGCCCTCTTCCTGAGCCCCTTCAATGCCCCAAATCTCTCCACCCGCGCTCAGCCTTGAGCCCAGTTACAAGCTCAGAGTGCGATCTGGGTAATTCACTGACGCTTTTTTTTCCTGCCTGAGAAATGGTGATAATAATATTTCCCATGTATTTCGCAGAAGCTGTTCTAAGGCTTAGTGAGGTCGTGTGGGTAGAGCTTTTGAGGTCTTCAGATGAAAAGTGCTAAAGGAGGCCAACATATTATTAGTCAGCATTATTCAGTTGCTGCTATGCTAGTCTCGGACCAGCATAGTTACGGTTGAGAAGGTATTAGGCAGGGGTTTATGTATTTCTCCCCAAGATTACTCTTAAAACTGAAATTGCAAAGCAGTCCCAGTTGTGAAAGTTGAAACCACAGTAAATAACGAAGGCTCTAAGCCTGATTCCCAGGCGTTCCGGGGGGTGTTACGTGGTCTGGACGGGCTCCAGGTTCTACCTGCTCCAGTGACCTGGGGAGGGATCTGCTCTTTTGCCCTCTCAGAGGTGATGGACAGCTAACATAGTCCTGGCAGCCCTGGGAATTTTGCCTCCAGGTCTGAGGTCAGAGCTGTTTTTCCAGCCTGTGCTGGGAGGGAAGTCTAATTCTCACTGGCCTGTTGATCCTGCCAATCATTTCAGGAGGGCCTCCAATTGGCTTACTCCATTTGAGCAGAGGAAATGACTCTTGAGTCCACCCTTTTTCAGCCTGAGATAGCAACCAGTTATCTGTCTGCCTCCCTTCATGGATAACCACAAGGCCACTGGGAGTGTTCAAAGACGTGCCTGGACTTCAGGAACTCCGATGCCCCTTGGCCTGGTGTCCATACCAGGGTTCGAAGAGCCTGGCTTTCAGGATTTTGGACTTGTCCAAAGATCTTATTATTGAACCAGAGGACCTTTAAATGAAGATTGAAGTGATTCTTTTTTACATGTGAAAAAGTAACCAAGGATTTTTATCTGGCAGTTGCAACTTGGTGATGAGAGTGAAACATTTTTTAAATAAATTTAAACTCTAAACCCTAGATTTGAGTTCCACACATTAAATTTATTGATTCTAAAGTTGTTGATTATTTGATCCAAACTTGAAGACCGTGGTTAAAATTCTTTAGTTCACCTGAGTGAATTTTTTTTTAATTGAAGTATAGTCAGTTTAAATGTTGTGTTAATTTCTAGTGTACAATATAGTGGTTCAGTGATACATATATATTTTCCTTTTCATATTCTTTTCCATTACAGGTTATTGCAAGGTACTGAATACAGTTCCCTGTGCTGTACGGTAGGCCCTTGTTGTTTCACTTGAGTGAATCTTGATGACCTTCCTTCTTAAACTTCAGGACGCATCAGCATTCCCTGCAGGGCCTCTTAAGACACTGAGTGCTGAGCATCACCGCGGAAATTTCTGATTAGCAGGTCCGGGATGGGAGCTGAGAACTTGCATTTTTCACAAGTTCCCAGGTAGTGCTAGAGGATAGTGGTCTAATGCTTTGAGAACCACAATTCTAAGGGCATGGACTGTAGAATCCGGAGTCTAGACTAGACACTTACTACACTACTTATGGTCCTGGACCAGGGCATGAACATCACACAGAAGCTTGTTAGAGATGCAGAGTCTTAGACCCTACTCTAGACCTACTATATCTAAATCTGCATTTTATATGATGTCCAAGTAATTAGTATGGACACGAAAGTTTGAGAAGTGCCACTCTCGAACTTCCTGTGTATTTGTTATTATCCAGTAACCTATGAATTGTTCCAGATTCTCAGGACAGAAAGCTCTCCGAGTCATGTAACTTCCAATCTGAATATAGCTCAGATTGAATGCAACCACGGACTCCGGGAAAATCAGCCTAGCACAATACCGTCTAGGGCTTTACTCATCTCTCACATCTCACCAAAGAGTGAACTGAGATCCACGAAAATGGCCAATGAACAAATTCAAATGGCTTCAGTACACAGACAAGCTTGCTTCTTCCATAGAAACCAAAAGCCCAAGGAGAAACTCCAGGTACATTTGAATGGTCAATGGGGCCAATGACTCCTTTTGAGCCAAAATCCCACAAACCAGACGGGAGCTCCTGGGTGTCCACCTTTTAGCTCTGTCGTACAATTGTATAGAGCAGAAATGTCAACGCTTCTCTTGACAGTGCTAGCGGCAGCTTTCCCTGTGGGAAGGCAGGTGTTCAACATCAAATAACACTGCCCGGGACCTGAGCAACCCAGAGAAAAATGTAAATGAAACTAAACAGTTATGATAAGAACCAGTCGACCACCCGGTCCACCCTGCCCCAACTCCTCCCATCCCCCCTCTGCTTCCCTTCTTTGCTCACAAAGCTGAAATGTCAGGGAGTGTCTTTAGAATTTCACATGCTGTACAAGTTCATACAGTATAGCACAGGGAACTATTCTCAATATCTTGTAGCAGCTTATGGTGAAAAAGAATATGAAAAAAAATATATGTATGTTCATGTATGACTGAGGCATTGTGCTGTACACCAGCAATTGACACAACACTGTAAACTGACTATACTTCAATAAAAATTTTTTTTTTAAAAACCAGACTCCACAAACCTCAGAAATCAGGGCAGATTTATTGAAGGCCTTGGGCACAATAGACTTCACCCAGAAGAGCCCATCAAGATATCCATTTCAGGACACAGTTGGGAGATTACAATTTACTAAATGTGTTGATTTGGCTACTAAATGAAACATTTGTTGTGTCTTTCATGGCTGTTCATTGTTCTAGCAAGTCATTCATTCAGCAGGTATGTGCTCAGTGGTAGGGTCTTGGGGAAATACAAAAATGAAGCTCCTTGTGGGGGAAATAAATATGGAGATAAAAAAACTAGAGTGCAAGGTTGAGAGACTTAGGACTAGAAGTCTCAGTCTCAGAAAATCCTGTAGAGGAGAAGGTGTGGATCTCTGAAATGAAAGAGATGTGGGTCATGTAATATGAGCGGAAACTGGAGACTGGGGTTGTGGATTACTGTCCTTTTAAAAGAAATTTTTTTATATTAAAGTATAGTTGATTTACAATGTTGTGTTAGTTTCTGGTTCATAGCATAGTGATTCAGTTATACATATATATATATTCTTTTTCTTTATAGATTATTACAAGATATTGAATATATTTCCCTGTGCTATACAGTAGGACCTTGTTGTTTTTCTATTTCATATATAATAGTTTGTAGCTGCTAATCCCAAACTGCTAATTTATCCTTCTGCCCCTTTCCCTTTTGGTAACCATAAGTTTGTTTTCTGTCTGTGAGTCTGTTTCTGTTTTGTAAATAAATTCTTGATCTAGCTATTCCACTCCTGGGCATATATCCAGAGAAAACTCTAACTGGGAAAGATACATGCACCCAAATGTTCATAGCAGCACTATTCACAGTAGCCATGCAAGCAACCTAAATGTCCATCAACAGGTGATTGGATAAAGAAGATGTGGTGTGTATATACAAGGGAACACTACTAAGTCATAAAGAGAATGGAATGATACCATTTGCAGCAACATGGATGGACCTAGAGATGATCACACTAAGTGAAGTCAGTCATAGAAAGATAAATATCATATGGTATCACTTATATGTGGAATCTCAAAAATGATACAGATGTACTGCCTCTTGATGTCACTTGATTTTGGTTTCCAATGGATGCAGAAGCCTGTTATTTGGATTAATAATCATACATGAGGGGAGTTGTAGCTTGTGGAGGGAGAGCCTTGGAGCCAAGGTAGCTGGAGTAATGGGTATGGACTGGTATTAGCCAGTGGCTGTAAGTCACCCAAGGGTTTTCCAACACACTTAAAATAAAACCCAAACTCCTCATAAGTGCCTACAATACCTTGCATAACTGTCTCCTGCCTACATCTCCATCCTCGTTCTTCACCTTGCTTCCAATATTCCAGCCCATCTGGCCTCCATGACCAGTCCTTACCCATCGTCTTCAGGTCTTGGTTTTTTCTTTTATCTGGGATGCCCTTTTCCAGACTGTACACATCCTTTTCTTGAGATGGGGTTTCAGTGGCCTCCCTGTTTAAACTAGCCCTCATTCTTGGTTACTCTCTGTGCCCCAACCTGTTCATTTCCTTCTTAACTGTTCTGTTCAACAGCTATGATGCAAGAAATTACTCCAAAACTTAGCAGTTTATGGCAAAAGAAGTCATTTTATTATATATCTAAGTTTCTTTGGAACAAGAATTGAGGAGAGGCTCGGCTGGGTGTCTTCTTCTCGGAGGCTGTCATGCAATTGCGGTCAGGAGGTGACTGGAGCTGCCACAGAAGGCCTGGCTAGACATCACTCCCATTTGTATAGTTTCATGGGCTCTCCATGTAGGCTAGTTTTAGCTTTTTTCACAGCATAGTGGCCTCCAACTTCTTACATGATGGCTGGAAATTCGATTTCCATTGAAAACCAAGATCAAGTGATCTCAAGGTTCTGCTCATACTGCCTCGGCCCACAGCTCCTTTATCTCAGATGTTCATGCCCTCTTCTCTGTGGGGTTTCCTGGTGACTAAGACTCCTGGTCTTGAGCTGTCTCAACCTTGCACTCTAGTTTTTTGTCTTCACATTTATTTTGAAGGCTTCAACAGCTAAGTGTTCCTATAGCAGAGTGGAAGTTGCATAACATTTTCTGACACAGTGACACTGCAAATCACTCAGCATCCTTCCTGTTTTTCTTTCTTTCCTTCCTTCCTTCTTTCCTTGTCTTTCCTTCCTTCTTTCCTTGTCTTTCTTTCTTTCTTTCTTTCTTTCTTTCTTTCTTTCTTTCTTTCTTTCTTTCTTTCTTTCTTTCTTTCTTTCTTTCTTTCTTTCTTTCCTTCTTCCCTTCTTCCCTTCTTCCCTTCTTTCTCTCTCTTTCCTTCCATCCTTCCTTCCTTCATTTTTTAAATGGAGGTGCTGGGGATTGAATCCAAGACCTCGTGCATGCTAAGCATGTGCACTACCACTGAGCTATACCTTCCTCCATCCTTTCTACTTTTTATTTGCCCAGATTCAAGGGTGGGGGGAATAAGTCTCCATATCTTGTTAAAGGATGACTCCAGGAAAGCATGTGGGATGGGAGCTCTTTTTGTGTGCAACCTGGGAAAAATACAATCTGCCACAATACCAGTTATTGCTGGATGTAATTACAGTGTTCATCATTAATTTCTCTATCATGTCTCCCTCGTTAGAATGAATGTTCTCTGAGAGTCAGAGCCTTGTCTGTCTGGGTTATTCCTGTACCATTAGCTCAAAGTGGGTGCATTTGTTGTTTAGCTGAATGTTGAATGAATACCCAAATATCAGGATAAACTGATGATTCAGTTCAATTCTTTCATGAAACTAAAACACATCACTTGTGACATGGTCTTTGACCCACCCACTTTCTAAAGAATGTAGCAAGAATTGCACAGCAGCAGTTAAGACGTCCCCCTTACCCACTTCTTCCTTTTACGCTGACGTTTCTCCAGTGCATTTTAGTTCTCACTTGAAAGACACAGACATCCTGAGCTCTTCCTGTGTCCCTTGGCCTTCTTGCCTCAGGAGCCTGTGACCTGGACCCACTTCCTAGTGATGTAACCTCTGCAAATCATGTACCTTTCTCTCCTCTAGTCTTCTTCTCTCCATCTTGTTTCCCCAATGCAAAGCAGTGGGTGTGTCAAGGGGATTCTCTGCTGCAGATACCTAATTGGGTTGATTATTGGGTCAAATTTCACGTAGCCAGGTAGTGAGATACTCAGCCACTGACTAATTTTCCATATAAATGTCCACATTTAAGTAAGGAACTATTTGCTAAGCCCTTTTTGTTTTTTCCCCTTAATTAGCTCAACTGTCTACTACCAATGCCTTAAGGGTTTTGTTAAATTGCTTGGAAAGGCATTTGGGGACCAGTGGCATTGAGGCTGAATAGGTCCAGTCAAAGTTTTCCAAGGAGAATTTTTTGGGGGGGAATTCCGTGAGCTGCTTTCTAGGGATGCCATCGATGAAATGCACTTTATCTCCCAAAGGAAGAATAATGAATGGATCTTCACGTGGTAATTTTCAGATGAGGATTCCTTACAAATACTAGCATTGCTGTTTTTCGCCCATAATGAGGATAGAAGCAAACTGGATGATACAGTGAGACTGGTAGTAGGAAATTCTTACCTTGAGAAACTCCATATTCTCGTTTTGCTTCTGTGGCAATATTCAGGTTGTATCTTTTCATTAGGGAATTTATAGAACATTAACTGAACAGGTTATGTTTGGAGCAGCATGACAATGCCACAGTGTTACTGGCCCAGGCTTCCTGCCTACAGATAAACTTTTCTGAGTCTGGACATGTACTTTCTTGTGGTTGCTTCTGCTTCTACTGAAGTAGCTCATACACAGAATGATGAAAAGAAGAGCAGAAATCTTGAACTGGAGGTGGAAAGACAGCCATGTGGGTCAAAGCGGTTGAAAGCTGGAGCTTGTGAAACTAATGGTTATGGTAGGAAGATGTGGCTGGCCCAGGAGTCTAGTAGACCTGGGTAAGGATATGAGACTAGTAGAAAATCTTAACAATGCCCAGGGTGCCAAATGGTGATGGGTTCATTTAATGAACTAAATGAAAACCTCGCCCCGAATCTTAATTGTGACACAAGATCTCTTCCTTCTGTTAGGTAAAGGTGTTAGGTAAAATAACCAATGTAGATGGGATTTAAACCAAAGAACTTGCTTTGCTAGGTAAGTACTTTTAGTCAAGAATAACACTATTATAACACTATAACATCTTTTATGCCTCGATATTATTTCTTCTCCCCCATTCTCAGCATTTTGAGAATGAAGAACCTGCCTTATACACCTTTATCTTCCCAGTAGGGCCTGGACTAGTCTTCAGTAATTATTTATCAGTCAACTGGTGGATTGTTGTAAATGTTCTTAACATTACCCTTGATAAATCAGTGTTCCCTGGTCCTAATGTCAGGCTTTCTTGTGCAAATGAAAAGAGAGAAAGTATATAGGAAGGAAACCTCGCAATTTGTCCAGCCTCCCTCCCTCCCTTCCTCCCCCCATCTTCATTCTTTGATTTTTCTCTCATTATAGAAATGTAGGGCTGGGTTTATTTTGGTTTTTTGTTTTTTTTGTTTTTCAAACTCTGGTAGTCAAACTTCCCTTTTTGCCTTTACATTTGTAGTCAGTAGAGAGCATTGGTACGAACCTTTTTTTAAATCTAATAGTGTTGAGGGGATTAATTAGAGGAAGCACAGCACTGTGAGCTCCTAAGTCAGAACAGGCTGAGTGAAATACTACTTTAAAACAAATTTCTAATGAACAAATCAGGGGGAAGGGCTAAATTAGGAGTTTGGGATTAACATATACACACTACTATACATAAGGTAAATAAACAACAAGGACCTACTATACAGCCAGGGAACTATGTTCAATGTCTTGTAGTAACCTATAACAGAAAATAATCTGAAAAAGAATATTTATATATGTGTATATAAAATTGAATCACTTTTCTGTACACCTGAAACTAACACATTGTAAATCAACTATACGTCAGTAAGAATTTTTTTAAAATAGAAACAAATTAAATGATTTCTCACGATGGAACAAAGGAGTATAGAGGCCAATCTTCACGTATATCCATGGTGGGAGGAGGGTAGAAAGTAAGTAAGACATGTGAGTTCATGTTCAGAATAATATCACAATGCTTTGTGAGATAAATGGACAGACCCTCCACCGTTCCTGTGTTTGATAGTCAGCATGCCTTTGAAAAACCTCGTGAACTTTCTTTTTACCAAAGTTGGTAACGCAGTGAGTCCAGCTAGATAACGTGCAAACTTACCAACAAAGCAGGATTGCATTGTAATGTATTAAACTCATCATCAGAAATAAATGTTTGAAAACAAGATGAGAATAAATATTATCACTAACTTGGGAGTCATGTTGTGGGAGGCAACCCAAATACCTAGAAATTTGGAGTGATTAAGTCATTGTAATCTTAAGCAGTTAAAAAAAATGGATAGACAAATTTCCATAAACTCCACGTCTGTCTTCCCTTTTTCTCTTCAGCAGTAACGACCAGTACCGTCTATTATGCCGAAGAGACACTGGGCCAGTTTGTCCATCGGACTGCTAATGAGTTGGACTTACATTCCATGAGACACTATTTTCAAAGCACTTTCACTGTTGTATCTCATTTGACATTTGCAAAAAGGGGACAGTTATTGTTATGTACATTTTATCAAGTGCAAAATATGTATAGATGATGACTTTTTCCAAATGTTAGATTTCCAATTTTTTTTTTTTTTTTTTTTTTTTTAGTGGAGGTGCTGGGGATTGAACCCAGGACCTCATGTGTGCTAAGCCCATGGTCTACCACTGAGCTATTACCCTCCCCACTACCTTCCAATGTCCCTTGAATGTGACATTGGAAAGACCACTGGTCAGTGACTGCTGAGATTCTGACTCAGTTTTCACTGCTGGCCCCACCACCATGCCAACTCTAGTCCAGATTGTCTTGGGTCTCAAAGTATGAACACAGATTAATGTACACAGTCATCATTAATTCATAGATATCTACTTAGACTAGCATATGATCTTGAATTACATTCTGAGGTCAAACGGCAAGTAAGAATGGCCATATTGGCCAGCACACCCCATATTCTCTTGCTGAGACACTCTTCCTGGAGGAATGCAGTTGCTCTCTTTGGGGCCATCCTTCAAATTCAGGTGTATTTCAACTTCAGTACCCATATAGGGCTTTTCCTCTAGCTCAGGTCCACAGGGAAAAGAAGACAACATTTAGCTTAATCATGTAATTCCTTATTCGAACAATTTGGAGATTACTTGTGAAGGAGTTGGAATGATAAATAGAATTTTGCTACTCAAAGAGGGGTCAGTGGGGCAGGCACATTGGGATGGCCTGGAAGCTGATTAGAAATGCAAACTCTTAGGCTCTGCTTCATACGTAGTGAATCATAAAATGATTTTCCCTAGATCCCCAGGTAACTGGTAAAAAAAGACATGTTTGAGAAGCACTGGCCTGAAAGGGCACTACTTTCAGGGCTGGGGATTGGCGATCTGGGTCAGTCAGAGCATCTGGGGTTGAGGAAGTGAGCACACCCTTTCAGAGGACTGGTGTTCTGGTGGTTTGGTTGGTGATGCCTGCCATTTGAGGTTTTTGGCACTAGAGGGTGACATTGGGCTGCCCAGCTAAGCGACCGGGGCCTCTCTTCAGGAGGCAAATGGATATCTTAAAATGATGTACAATTAAACTTTTTTTTTTTTTTGGTCTCACGTATTAAATTTAGTCCAGTTACCAAGTTAGGACTGACATTTGTTTAGCATGAACTATGTGCCAAGGCTGGGTCAGACCCTCGGCATGGCCTCATTTAATCCTCAGGGGTCTTATTATTGCCCTCCTTTAAAGGTGAAGAAGCTGTGGTTTCAGGAGGTTAGGAAATCATGTCTATCGTAGCACAGCTGAGAAGTGACACAAAGAAGTGATGGAGCACAGATCAGACCGGGTCTGTCCGTCTGACTGTGAGCTCTGAGCTTCCATACTGCCCACCCTTCGCTACCTCTCTCAACAACCCTCCAGGGCAGGCCTCATAAAGTAACCAACTGTGATCCCTCTAAACAATGAGAATGAAGAGCTGAGTGAAAAGAGGTCCTTGTACAGGCTCTAAAGGTATTCTGTCCAATAAGGAGCCACAGGCCAGGGATGGTTATTGAGTACTTGAAATGTGGCTACGTGACTGAGGAATGGAATGTGTAATTTGCTTAATACTAATTAATTTGACTTTAAGGCTGATACTTGATTCAGTTACTGGAAAACTTTTAAGTGTGTTTGGAACAGCTCAGGTGTGTGAATCTACCTTTTCAACTGTCACGTATTTTTGATAAAAATTTTGTGTCTGGATGAGGATGTGCTCTAAGTGGAGCATATACGTTGGTTTTCAAAGACAGTATCAAGTGAAGAATATAAATATTTCATGAATAATTTATATGTTGATTATATGTTGAAATGATCATATTCTGAGTACATGGAGTTATATAAAATATATTATTAAAATCAGTTTCACCTGTTTACTTTTTTAAGGTGGCTACTAGAAAAAATTTTTTTTATTGAATTACAGTCAGTTACAATGTGTCAGTTTCTGGTGTACAGCACAATGTCACAGTCATGCATATACATACATATATTCATTTTCATTAAAGGCTATTACAAGATATTGAATATAGTTCTCTGTGGTGTATAGAAGAATTTTTTTTTCTATTTTTATATATAGTGGCTAATATTTGCAAGTCCCAAACTCCCAAATTTATCCCTTCCCACCCCCTTTCTCTGGGTAACCATTCTATGTCTGTGAGTCTCTTTCTGTTCATAGATGAGTTTGTGGTGTCCTTTTTTTTCCTTTTTTTTTTTTTTTTAGATTCCACATATGAGTGATAGCATGTGGTATTTTTATTTCTCTTAGAGAATTTTAAATGTGGCTGACATAAGATTTCTGTTGGACACTGCTGCTTCAGAAACACATCACTGGGTTCAAGCCCTCAGTCTCCCACTTAATAGCTATGGGGACCCTATGGCCTTCCATTTTGTTTGTAAAGTGTTGTCAAAGTACCTACTGCACATGGTTGTTGAGAAGGTTAAAGGAGTTAATATATGTCAGGCGCTCATTGGGTGACAATCTCCCATGGGCCTTTTGTGTTTCTGCACTGCTGGTGAGCAGAAGCACTGAATGCTTTTGTTCTAAACTATCTTATCCAGGATTATTGCAGAGCAAACAGCCTGGGACAGTAGTGGTAACTTCTCCCTCTAATGCAAAGATCAGGTGGGTTTGACTACCATCTGTTATAAAAAGATTTGGTATCCCTCAGCTCAAAGTTCCTCTTCTGAAACTCAGCCCACCGCATGTGCAAGTATCATCTGGCCCTTTCTGTAGGGATTAGGGCTCAGAGGACCAGTTATTAATCATGGCTATTGCTGTGAGTGCTAAAGTGTCATTTGTCTCTAACCCAGGGGTCTCCTGTCATCTACCAGCATCCATGAAGTCATGGTAGGCTAACTTGTCTACCTCACTAAGTAGAGTGAAGTCGCAGACACTTCACAGTTTTTGACAGTACTTAGAATAGGTGCCTGGCGCACAGCACTGTGTAAGTGTATTGTTACTGTTATCCCCACTTACTTCCATCTCATTTAGCTGAATCACTGCTGTCTTATGCCTTCTGTGTCCACTTCAGTTTCGGGAGCAACCTTTTCTTCACTCTCTGTTTGGACCTCTACAGTTCCTGTTGGCGGGAACTTATTGCTCACCCATGATGGTGACCTCAGGTTGCATACAGTGACGTTTTTAGAGCTGAATCTTAGAGATCAGCCAAATGGATTTGATTTCTCTCTCTCTAATTATTGCTTCTTATTGCGCCCAAATTCTTCTTTTTCAGGAGAATTTTCTAGAACTAAATATTAAGGCACATAGTGGCACTTTATGCTCCTGGTTCCTCTGACTGTACTTCCTCTAGCACAGAGGACAGTGGCACAGGACAAGGTTCAGCCACCATCACTGCTCTCCACCCACAGTTCTGTGTGTTTAGTGCTACTTCTTCATTTGTTTACACTCAGAGACGTGCATACACATGACCACAGCACAGTGTTTCCACATACGCATAATAGATTTTGACTGTACCGTAAAACCATACCTAGAATTATGAATTTTATTGGTTTTGGTCAAAGGCCAATGTAAAAAATTTCAGAAGAAAGAGTCGGTACGATATACCTTTTGGAATAAGCTACGGGATCAAAACAGAACAAAGTTAAAGGGAAAGTGAAACCTTCCAGTGTGAATTATATATAAGGGATTATCACCAAAACAGTGTAACTGAACTCTCTAAACTGCCTTTCGCTCTGGTTTTTAAAGAGGCCAATAGAAAAAGACACCTTATTTTTCTATTGGCAACTTAAACTTAAATTTAAATTTAACTACAATTAAACATTCAGTTCTTCAGTCGCACTAGCCACATTTCAAGTGCGTGATAGTCATATATGGCTAAGTGGTACCATATTGGGCAGTGAAGATATAGTTCATTTCCATCATCACAGAAATTTCCATTGAGGGGCTCTGCTCTCAAAATTACAATAAATGTCTGACTCAGATAGTAAGTTTTGTTCTTTAGCACACAGCACTAAAAGTTGCTTCCGAGACATTTTTGACATAATTCTAGACATGTTTACAACTCAAAGTAATATGAGTAAGTAATATATCCTGGTTTTAAGATAAAGGCATAAAACTTTATATTCAATTCAACTCCACGCAGAATGCATTGTCTACTTTGTCAAGGATTATAGCTTCATTCAAATATATTTGCTCATAGTGATATTTTCCTGTTTAAGTTTTTTTCTCTTGACAGAAATCTTCTATAGCTTTGTTATTAGGGCTACATACCATCTTGACACAGTTGACACAGTTTAAAGCTACCATGTATTTTATTTATGGTGCACATTGCTTTGGCAACTCAATTTAAGTTTATTTAGAACAGATAGATGAATTGCAACATACTTAACAAATACTGTACTTGTTGGTGTGATCACGATGCGATTGCTGAAAACAGCAGCAGCTGTAGTAGCAACAGCTAGCAGCTCCAGCAGCGTGCAGATAACTGACTTCCACGTACAAATACTTCCCTGTGATCTTGCACCTTCTGCTCAACTAAGTGCAAGCCTGGAACTGACATATATACATAGGATGTGTTCATTTCCTTCTTAGTGTCAGAAAGCCATGTTCCCATCCAGTCTTTTCCAGTATGACTATTCTGTCCTCAAAGTAAAAACAGCCAATAAGTCATCCTTTAGATCCTTGCTTTTCAAAATGAAGCCCAAGGACCAGCATGAGCATCACTTGGGAGTTTATTAGAGCTGTGGAATCACAGGCACCCCCAGACCTACTGAATCAGATTCTGAATTTTAGCAAAGTCCCCAGGTGACTGGAGACACACTGAAATTTGAGAAGCACTGACACTGAAAATGAGACCTCAGTACGTCTGATGCCATTTCTGGGGCATGGTGTTATGGGTTGAATTGTGGCTCCCCTCAAAATCCCTGTGTTGGAGTCCTAACCCCCAGGACCTCAGAATGTGTTATTTGGAGACAAGGTCTTTATGAATGTGACCCAGTTAAAATGAGGTCATTAGGGTAAGCCCTAACCCAATATGACTGGTGTCCTTGTAAAAAGGGGAAACTTAGACACAGAAATATGGATAAAAAGAACACTATGTGAAGACACAGGAAAAGGACAGCCACCTGCGAGCCAAGGAAGAGAAGCCTGGAACAGATCCTCCCCTCGTAGCCCTCAGAAGGAACCAACTCTGCCAACACCTTGATTTCAACCTTCCAGCCTCCAGAATTATGAGACAATACATTTCTGTTGTTTAAGCCACCCAGGCTGTAACAATTTGTAAGGGCAACCCAGTGCATGCATGGTTATGCTTTCTTCTGTATCATGAATTTTCTCTTAGATGATGTCTGCCCAGAATGCAGTATCTATCAGCCAGGTATGGTGCCTACAGCAGTCCTTTTGGGCACACAATTCATGGAAGAGACAAATATGTCTCTAAGAGTCGCAAAACTGGACATTGAGGACCCTGGAGGGAGGGGCAGCCTCCCTGTAAGATGGTGCTTCTTCAGCGTGAAGAAAATGATGCCCATAGATCAGGTAGCAGTTTAGAAAATTAGAGCAAGAGCTGCAGGAGACATGAATGGATTCAAGGATGAATGACACTGGGATGGGAGGAACAGGAAAAGGCAATTCAGAGGACACCTCCAAGAAGGCAACAAAGAACCACAGAGAGTAAGAGGAGAGGAGGCTGGGAGACTGGAGAAAAATGAGTAAGAGTGTCTTTTCTAATTATTTAGCCACCTCAGAGTCATGAAATGAAGTCGTTAATGGCCTCCTATCTAAGATAAGCAATTGCCAATCTGCAGTCCACATGGGTCCTCGGACTAGGAATACCTAGTAACAATACCTATTAGAGCTGGAAGGAACCTAAGACTCTCATTTTACACATAAGGAAACTGGGTCCCAGTGCAGTGAGGGACTTACCCAATATCACCCGGCTAAACAGTTGGAGAGCCATGCCCAGGATCCACATCTCACAGCCCTGGCCCAGGGTTCCCACCAGCACCCTGGGCGTGCATGACTTTTGGTAGCTGAAGATCATAGAACAGGGTGTCTATGATAATCTAAATTGTTATACACGAAGCACATGGATTTTGCTTCAAGTAGTTTTAAAAATAAGGCTATAAATATGTCAGAGGGATCTGATGACATCTTATTAAATTACACGAGTGAGTTCAAGTAATTTCTGATGTGGGCACAGTCCCAAGAAGGATGAGTTTTATAGTCAGTGCTGCCCAGGCGTCTCCCTCCCTCTCCTGGCCCCTTCCTCTCCCCTTAAAAATTCCATTTGTTTTAATCACAGAAAATATCATACAGAAATCAAACATAAATCAGATTATGCAAATACAGAAGATAAATTGCATCCAAATTGCTTATCTCCCTTTTATCCTTTCATTTCTTTGAACGATGGTAGAATTTAACCTCCAGAGAGAATTTTCAGAACTCCAAATTTTAAAAACTGTGTTTCTTTCTGATGGGATACTAAGTGTGGCTGCTATTTGAAGTTGTACTTCCATTGGCGCTAATACATTAATCCATAAAATTCTGAAAAAGAAAAAAAATGAGTGTAAAGATGCAAGGTCAGGGGGCGAGTGTAGCTCAGGGGTAGAGCACTTGCTTAGCATGCACCAGGTCCTGCCTGGGTTCGATCCCCAGCACCTCCATTAAAGAATTAAAGAAGCAAGTCCATAGAACTCTCTCTCCTATTTGCTGTCAGACTCCTGTACAGACTGGACGCCAATAGGTTTAACAGTGCAAATGTGAGCTGTGAACATTCCTGATGACAATGATGGGGGAATGGCCTTTTCCACTGGAAGCTGCCTGTGTAATTTAAGGGCCATGTATCAGATTTGGAGGTAGCGTCCCTCTGACTGCGTCTTGCTGTGATCGCGTTGGGATTCTAGGCGACAGTTTCTTAAGGTCTTCTCCTGAAGGACAGCTCATCATGTCCCTTTGTAATTCCACCCTATTCTCTCTCTTCTCATCTGTGTCTGTGTCACTCTTATGAATATTTGTATCAATCAGGATCTAAAAAAGGAAAACAGAAAGTTTCCTTCTAGTGTTTACAACAAAGGGAATTGACTGCAGGGAATTGATTACACTGATGATGGAAGAGCTGGGAAGTCAATCAAGGAATAGTGAAGGCATCCAGGGAGATTGTTAACATCGGGAAAAAAACCACTTCCATCTCTAGGCTGTTTATATACATGTTATTAGTTTCCATGTGGCAGGTATGTTAGAGCTGCTCTAGGTCTGCCAGGAAGTAGACGACATGGCCTTAAGAGATTTAGAATCTGGTTGGAGAGACTGGGCATGTACGGGAAACAGATTGTGATTAAGGGCTAAGCCACGAGGACAGATTCTCAGAACTGGAAGGGCAGTCCTTGAGGGAGAGAGCCTTCTGGTGCTCCCTGGGCCACTAAGGAATGAGTTGAGGGACGCTTTTCATGGTGTCACTCTGCCTAACTTAAAACTTCTAGAGAGTAACCTGAGTTGAAGGACTCTGCGAATAAGCACCTGTAACACATCCTTTTCTCCTAGAAACACTCATCGCTTATGGAGAAACAGCTTTTCCTCTCCATGAGTCAAAGTGATATGGTTGTTCGGGAAGAAAGGAGATCTAGATGAAAGCAAGTCACTCTTCTATATAATGTTGGCAGATTTAAAATTCATGTCCATAATGGCATAGCTGACCTTCCACAAATACCCTTGGCAGGGTTAACTGGAGACAAAATGGCAAGGTCCACCCAGTTTTAGGGAATCTGCAATCACTTTTTTCATGTCTCTCCCTGTCATGTGCTTCTTCCATTCACTCTGGGCCCCCAGGACTCTCAACTGCTCTTTTACATTCTTCACTTATTAATTCGTACTTGCTTGAAAGGATCACATTTAAGTCATTTGCAACTTAGAATAAATTTAAATCAATATAGTGTCTTATGGCTGCAAAATATGTACACGATGCAACAGACCCTCAACATTGGCATATATTTTGGGGAGTAAATTTTTAAAATTAGAATGTGAAAAATGACAAAAGGCAAGAATATTTTGAACAGTAGTTTGGGTATAGAATATTAGTGTTTGTAGAGTCAGCATGGGTATTTAAGGAAAACTAAACATTTCTAAAATAGAAAAGAATTTTAAAATAGCACATGGACATCAGGTCATACGATAAAGTTTAATGCATTTGATCATGTTAAAGGACACAAAACACAGCCAGTCTAACCAAATTTCAGGCATGCATTTACATAAATATATTAAATTAAGAGAAGAAATTATACACTTAAACATCCTTTTCACCTAAAAATCATTAAATCCACAGATCAACAATAAAAACCAATTCTCTGCATTTATCACTTCAAGATACAATTGTTCTATTTTAAAGATAACACAAATACAGTTGTTAGAATTTATATGCATTATACATATATTATATATTACATAGATAGTGTGTATACATATGTAGTGTTTGTACAGATAGATAAATATATATACATGGGTGTGTGCACACATACAGATACACACAGATGTACTTTAGGCCATCTGTACCATTATTGCTGGATTTTGACGTTGACCTGATCTGAAGCTGGCTGGGTGTGATTATTGTCTTTTGCTTCAAATGTGTTCATCATACCCGCTGGGCTCACAATCCCCACTGTAAACATCCTTGCCTTTTCTACAGCACATAATCATGCTGGGCACTTCCATAAATATTTGTTGAATTAATAAATGAATGGATGGCTGAAAAATAGAAGATCAATCAAAGAGAACTGAATAGTATAGTAACTTGGTTAAGGAAGTCGGGTTATTTCAAATGTAGAGGGATTATCTGAGCCAATGACTTTGCGTGTTGCTTTTCAGAACATTTATAGAAATTTGAACTAGTATATATATATTAACTCTGCTCCCTCAAACATGTACCTGCTTTTATTACTTGTTCCCATAGTCTTCTGCCTCATATTAACAGAAATCCAAACAAGATATCTTCTGTTGAGTAAGGTTATGGACAAATTGCCCTCATTATCAACAATCTAAAGGAAAATGAACAACTAGAAAAACCAAAACGTGTTAGAAGAATGATAAAGTTAACCATTCTTTAAAACTGGACCAAGTTAATCACAGATAAAGCCAGGAAAGACACGGGGTGTCTTTACAAGTTTCTCTTATGCTAATTCATTGTAATGATTTTATAATTTTTTTTCATTCTAGTTAGGTGGGTTTCTTTCTTTCAATTTAATTTTTGCTTTATTTTTATTTTGGGGAGGGGAGGTAATCTGGTTTATTTATTTATTATTTTTAGTGGAGGTATCCAAGATTGAACCCAGGACCTCGTGCATGGCAAGCATGCACTCTGCCACTGAGCTATACCCTCCCCCAACTAATTAGGTGAGTTTCTTTTAAATAAATAGTCTTTAGCATGTCCTAGCGAAGCAAGCTCCAAAAATCCCATAATGCTTCCATTTCATTTATATTGTCACTATGTGGTTCTTGGTGAAATGCACGTCCAAAAATGTCCTATAAATATAATGAATACAGGAAGTATCTGATATCTTATAAAGTTATCAACTCAATTTTTCAATAATAATATTATGAGCAGAATGTATTAATGTGTTAATAGTATTAAGTTCTACTATACATGAACTCTTAATTTAGTCTATAAAATTTATGTCTCTGATTTTAAGAACATGAGGTAAGGATATAGCAAACATACATTTTGGGTATAACTGATACCAAATCTGATCACACGTTGTTCATGTGAATGGAAACTACTGGCTGGTTATTTTTTAGTGCAAAGGGAACGTATAAGAAATAGTTTCTAACTCTGAAGACAAAGCTTATTTTATATTTAGCCGTGATGAATTTCCCATCACTGCTAATGTTCTGTTCTTTCTACCCTATAGGCTAAAAATGTTTAACTTAAAAGATTATAGTCAGCTGAGATAACTCACCAAAATTTTTTTGTTAATTAGTTTGTATATGGATACACATATTTTGATTTTAAGCCAGACACAATCTACACATGCAAGAAAACATCCTGACTGAAATGTGGTGTTGACTGTTTGATGCCCATGATGTACCTCGGATGTAACCTTAAAATTCATGTTGAGTTGGCACCTTTTTCTCTTTCTTTTCTTTTCTTCCTTTCTTTTATATGTCCCTGGCTTAAAAAGCAGGGACATGTTTTAGGCCTAAGGCTTTATGTTAATACAAGGGATTGTTATTTATTTATTTTTTCAACCAACTTAGAGATGACCTATACAAAAGAAAGCCAAGCAAATGATGGGTGTATCTTGGGCTCATATTTAATGAAGAATTTAAGAAAAGAGCTAATCTGATAAATGAATAAATCTCTTTATAGCCACTACTATGATTGAGAAGAAAATGACCCAACACTTCCTCATGCTCTCATGAGTCCATCACATTCTCCTAAACAGTTATTTTAAGACCATTTCCAAAACTTATGTGTAGATGTTTAAGAGAAAGAAGTGTCAAAGGTGGCTAGGATTAGTGTTTGGCAGTTCTTATGGTCATGTTTTAAATATTTTTAATATCAAAATGCTTTTATTCTTAGGTTTCCTGCCTTCTTTGTCATCATATTAATCACGGGCGGTATGACTGATTTGCGTCGGTATGATGAAGAGCAAGAAGGTAAGACAGCAAACATGTATTTCTTTAGGATATGCTGAAGAGGAGTTTGCTAAAGATACTGCCAACATTCACAGTAACAGGCCCACCGACGTCCTGGGAGTAATAAAGAACTAGGTATATGTTCTGGGCATGGAACTTTAGTCTGAGTTCTCTGCAAGTTCAAGACTCATCCCAGGGGTGGGGAGAGAAGATGCTGAAGTCTCCATTGGGGAACTACTTATTTTTCCTTCATGGATTTAGAATAATCTTCCTTAAAATAGACTCCATAGAGAGGGTTGTTGTTTGGACAGGAATAGCTGCTAACGTTTCCTACTGTTAGTTCGTGCTCTTGACTAGCGATCCTCTTTCCTGCATCCAAGATGGAACCCCAGCTGGGCTGGAACTCCCAGGCTGGTAGTCATTTATGCTTTTTGTTACTTCTTTCAATGATTATGATAGGTCAGTCTAGTATGTTCCTCTTTGTCTACTGTTCTTTATGATATACAGTCTGAGCCAATGTGATAAAAGAGAGGGTATTTTTCAGGAAAATAAAGAAAAAATCATAACCAGCAAAATCAATAGCAACCTACTGGAGGACATGTTCATTATGAGTATACTGAGGACAGGTCTATTTAGTCAAAACCAGTAGAAACAAAGGAGAAGAGAGAGGTTAAAAGGAAGAGGGATATATGGGGGTGGGGAAAGAGGAGAGGGAGGGACAAAGAGAGGAAGATAGATGTCATGGATAACGTTCTACAGAGACATTCAGAAACTTTGATTTATCTATCAGCCAACTGCAAATGCGTATGATAGACCTTGTTTTATTTCTTAAAAATTTAGGCTTGGTTTCTCTTCTATATTTCAAAGCTTAAAATATTAGACTAATAAAAGTTCAAGTGAACGTGTGCTTTGAAAGACGCTAGAGGTAGCATCTAACTGTAGGTTCTATACTTAGTATAGTTTGGTTTATGATTTAGATAAAAACAATATTTTTAAAAGGTTAAAAATTGTTAGCACATTATTATGTAATTATATTCAAAGAAAGAAAGAAAGAAAGAAAGAAAGAAAGAAAGAAAGAAAGAAAGAAAGAAAGAAAGAAAGAAAGAAAGTGCTGGCCTGAAGTCTATAAATGGAAGAGAGACTGGTTTTCTCTTTAGGTTGTATGTATATGTTGTATGTGTAGGATTCTTGGCTCTTTCTTTATCAGACAGTCCACTAATCTGAGAAAACTTTGGAGTAGTCTTTGTGATAAAATAAAAGAGCATTTTACAAGAGCCACATTGAAACAAAATTCCAAGACGAAAAAGTATGGATGGAAGCACTGTTTATCATCACTCAAGTTTCTTAAAACTTCCATTTCTTTCTGCTTTAATGATGTGCCAATTCAGCTGTCTCCTCATTACCTTAAATAACTGGCAAGAAAACGAAGTCCTATTGACCAGAACAAGAATTTGGCAGAATCAGTGGCAGAAAGGTTTTCCCCCTGGCTTTTTATGACTACCATGACAGCATTTCACATTAAATTGACCCCCAAAGATAAAGCTCTAGGATGAACAAAGGGATGCTGATCTACATTTTCCTTTGCCTTGGTTTGATCTTTATCTCACACACCAGCATCCCTAGAAGGACATTTCTCTTCCAGTTTGATTGTATACTTTTCACAGCAACTAGAAGTTGCCATTGGTGTGATGAAACTGTACTTTTTCCTTAGCTCATACTTCTTAACTGATTCCTGCTTGCCTCTCCTCATGAATTATTTAAGATAATTCTTCAGTCCCATGTTTTAAAAAATCTACTTGAAAGAAAAGTCAAAGGAGTTTTGGAAATGATCACTGAGTTAAAAATATCAAGCAAATTAACTAGCCACCTCTATTTACTTCTCTGCTAAGAACAGAAGGAAATGACTCCAGTGCCTTTCTTTGCTGGGGTTTAATATCCACAGAACTTGCCATCCCCTTTTTAGAAGATTTTGATCTTTTAGTCTAATGACTCACGACAGAAAAGGCAATGATAACTGGGGTACCTCTGCTTTTCTAAGTCATCTGAAACTCTTTCACTTGGGAAAGGGCCGTATAAAGCAATCTGGGTCTGATTGATTGAATATAGATATTTTTCAGCAGGAGAACTACTGGCAACAGAACACCTTTTCTTTTGGAAAGCTTCTTTAGGGAGCTATGGAAAAATTAAAGATGTAAGAAGAAATGCTGGCTTTTTCAGATTTTGCTGACTCTCTAGCAGGGTCCTTATTGTTTTCGGTGAAACTATGAAACAGGGAGTAATAAAACTGCACAATCTGACAGATTTAGACAGCTGGCTCCCTCACAAGAAGTTCACATTTTGTTAATGTCGCCCACGTTGAATAAGAGACGATTCGATGGTTAAGGTCCATTTACAAAAATGGTTGTCAGGACATTTTTTTTTTTTTTAATTGTAAAACTTTCTGTGATGGAATTCAGTCAAAGGGCTATGAAGAGAAAGCAAAGGGGACAAAAGACGGCTATTAACCTACAGATGCAGGCTACCGCAGGGTTCACTGCAAGATCTGTCACGCTGTTGGGCCAATGAAGTGTGAGTGTGACTAGAAAGGACCACCCCTTTTCTGGGGTAAGAGGGCAATTTGGTCTCCATGCTCATTTAATCCTGAGACGTCTTTGAATAGACTGTCCATTGAATCTAAATTGTGCAAAATTATGCATGCACTTTTTAATGCGGGCTATTGTTCCCTCAGCACTGCACCAAGATTTGTCCACCCATTTCTATTTGGCATGAGGTCACTTGAAACTTAGTAATCATATATGGAAGACAAGCTCAGTGGACTTAACCAACCTTTCTATATCGTGGTTTCTCACTGTGCTTTAATTGCAAATCTCTCACTTTGAAACATGAGAAAAATACTAGTTACAAGATTTGCTTTGATTTTTTTTTTTTTTTAATTGAGGCTCCTATTCCTAAAGGTAAGGAGCAGGTTTGGGAAGTGGGGCTGTGCTGCAATGATCTGTCCTACTCTACAATTTAGATTCTGGAGGAACAGATGTTTAGAGAAGGACCACCTAGAGTGAGTGTGCACGTGTCACGAGGAGATCCTTTTCCAGTAGTGCAAAGAGGCCTGATATTTTTGTTATAATCCAAACGTGGCAGGCTGGCCTCAAAAAACCAGGAAGAAAAGTATCTACCAGACTTTTTTTGCAGTTTTAAGTTAGAACATGGCATTTCTTTAAAAACCTGAACAGAACATTGACAGAACATTTATTCATACATGAACCAAAGAGGATTTTCCTTGCGTTCTGAAGGAACATATACATTAAAAGTCATATTTGGCAAGAATGATCATATTCAAAATGTGCACAAGTGACAGCTTACAGAGCCAAGATCCATTAAAAACGAGTGAACTCTTCTCCAGTGAGGTTTGATTCAGTGTGAAATCTGCAACATTCTAATCACATATACCCTTGACAGTCTTGCTATGGTGAAAAGCACTTTACAAATGTTTAATGCTGGAATTTTATAAGGATTGGCTGTTTTCTTGCTTTTTCATCCGTCGTTAATGATTACATGTTGGCACAGGGACACATTGCTAGATTAGAGCCACAGCACATTAAAGGCTGTTTGCTTTCTCACGCCCCTTCTTTCCAATTAAGTTGGTGACAAATGTAACCTTAGTATTTTACGGGACAGGGCATAGGTGTTTCATCTAGGTGACGTCTATATTATAAAAATTAAATACAAAATATAAATATGTAACACAAACCCAGTGCCTCTTGTTAAATACACTATACAATAAAAGCAGACCTTTTAGGAAGGCTGATTTTAGAATATGCTGTTCTGATTTAATTATAAAACACTTGAAAACAATCTTGAAATTAAGCTGGGGGAACCAGATTTCTCCACCAATAGAAAGGTAAGTGTGTAACATTCTGCAATTGGATACAATAACAAAAATGAAGATTACAATTTTATATCGTTGCCCACTCAGAAATTCCTCAGGGAGTTCTGAAACATTCTCTTATATCATAGTCCTTTAATATAAAAATATGGCCTTTTTTAAATTAAATCCATCAGATTGCACAGTAATGTTTTAAAACTCCGTCGAAGTTGACTTTAGTGATTACAGACAGAAAATTCCTGGGAAGTCATGTAATCTCTTCTAGTGACATAAAAATTCCATTATCAATTTACAATGGAATTTCCAGATAAATTACTCCACACAAGGCAATATATATTTTTAAAACCCATCTGTTATGCAACCACACGCCTAGGGGTTGTGAGTGTGTGTGTGTACGTGCATATGTGAACAAACGTGCCAATATACACACACGGGATCTGCACATTTCTGGAAATGACTTTTAAATTAATCAAAGAAAATGAAATCACAGGAGTGTGTAGCAGGATAACAGTCGTTCTTTTTAATGACAGGATAAAAAATAAATGCCCATTGGAAAGGAATATTCAAACAGTCCCAGAAACTATACAATGTAACTTGTTAGATCCAGCAAATAAGATGTCATGTCAATGATCTGATCAAGAATACCTGCCCTGGTCACTCTGCGGAGGTTTCTGTCCACTTGTTCACACTGAGGGCCAAGATATCCTTTTTTACAGAGGCACTTGTTGGGTCTAACACAGACACCGCCATGGCGACACGCTGGCTCACATTTCGCTGGGGAAAAAGAGCAATAAAATCACACTCCATTCTGGAAGTCAGAAACAGCACTGAGTATGAGGTCAATAAATATCTGACGAGTAAGCGAAGGGGCGGGAAAGGAGGGAGCCGGTCCCAAAATGATCCAAAAGATAATAAATGCGAAGAAATAAGGCTCTCACGCCTTCAGTCATTTGGAAGCCAGAACTCAGAAGCTAATGGGAGACGTTTGTAGACAAATGGATCATCCAGAGAAGCAGAGATCAGGAAGGAATGTCAATCGCTCGTAGAACTGACTCTGCTTAAAATGAGGATTTTAGTTCCTTCAAAGCTCTGCTCTGTTAGGGTATCTCTAACAAAGGGCCTTCCAAGTATCTCTATGTTCCCATTCCCTTCCCCCAGGATCTCCCAGTGGGAAGGGCGTGGCCAGAGAGGAAGGCCCAGTGCCTGGAGAATCACCAAGGCAATGTTAAGAAATGGTCAGTTTCCGATTTTGGTTGGAGGGAGGATCCACCACGTGGATTCCCTTGGCTTCCTCCCCTTCCCTGCTCCCAGGTGGTGCATGAAATATGCCTCATCTCTGATTACACCTTGAAGCCCCTTCTTGGGGTCAGTGCGGTTGGCCCGCGAAAGATGTTCAGAGCCATCCTTTTCAGGGAACAGGATGTCTTCCTAACAGAATGTTTACCATTATAATATAGGTAGAGAATGTAAAGATTAACTGCTAATAGGAGATGGAGACATTAAATTCAGTATATAACTTAATTGTCCCTAAATGGATCTGAGATGTGCAGCCACTGTAGACAGAATCAAATTCCTTGAATACATGTCTTTATACTTTTAGGGCACAGGGTTATTTTAACCTTTTCCAGTGCATTCATCAAAATTCAGGGGTCCATGGCAGACATACGGGAAAGAAAGAACAAGGAGAAAATAGACTAATACAGTCTTTTAAATTCATGGGTGATGAGTAAAAGTTTTTGCTTGGGCCAAAAATACTACAAATATACTACTTTCATAAAATGATTCTGGTTTATCTTATATGTTCAAATTATTTAAATTGATTTAGTGGAAAGATTAAAGTACCTTATTGAAAGAAAAGTGCATATTAATTGAAAGAATGTCTATTTTCATTTATATCATGTTATTAATAACTATTATGGTATGTATCATACCACCTATATTCAAAATTATTTGTTTACCTTCAGCTTAACATACTGCTATTAGAAGGCACTGGATAATATTTACTATCTGATGACTTGAGGTGACTTAAGAGGTTAGCCAAAATGTAAGTAAGGACTAAAACAGCAGAGATACTAACCACATAAGGGAAGCAGAGGGAAGATACATTATCAGGGATTAGAATATTGTTGCATTTGAACACTGATTCTCATTTTTTGGCCAATGAATGAAAAGGAAGACAGAATCGGTCATAGAATGTAAGCACTTGTTTTAAATATTCTAATTACTTAATTCCTGTTGAGTTTTCATTAGGATAGTTCTTTCTGAGATACGTAAGCATAGTATCAATCAATCACGTAACATATTAGTGCTGAAGCAATTTAAGCTTAAAATGTATAGTGCATATGTGACTTGAAATGTTGGGTCCTTTTTAAAGACAACATATAAAGTAAACAAGTGATGGTTATAATTTTTTGAAACAAATACATGTTTTGAATAAAGATGGCCTTTATGAATTAAGGATAACATTAAATATTAACTTGGGACTTTTAATTTTCATTGGCTTTAATATTTGAAGTAGTAGAGATCAAAATCTTTTGTAAGTAATATGTGCATGCTGGTTGTTGAAAATGTACTTTCAGCAGAACACCTCTTGAACTCCAGGTATAAATTCATCTAATTTTCTTACTTCACACCAAGTAGAATTTAAACACGATTGCATGTGATTGTGGAAGTCTCAAATTAAAGGAATAAACCTCCTTTGCTCTCTCTGAGCAGCTGCACACTTAGTTGATGATTCACAAGGGAGTGGCAAAAAGAATTTAAAAATCTCATAATATGCCTCTAGATAAGTGCATTTTCCCCGTTTATATAAAAACACCCATTGAAAACCCCTGTTTTCAGTGTGCTGCAGCAAGAGAGCAAGCAGTAAATTCAGTGAGGGCATTTATGGAGTGTCCGGAAAATGCTGGCATCTAGAAAGGGGCTTTGCAAACACCAGGTCATTGGCTGGTGTGAAATCTCAAACTCAGGACTGAGAGCCCACAGCGATGATCTAAGTTGTGCTGCTTTCATTTTCTACTTTGGGAATGAACTCAATCATGTTTACGATGAACTTATATAAGTGAATTGTTTACATTAGGAAAATGGCAAAGATTTCATGTACAAGTTCAGAAATCGACTAAGCATTACTATGATTGGAAATGCCAATTTTGAACGCTAGATAATTTTAAAGGAAATAGCTGATGTTAAATCCTTGCATTCCCGGGGGTTGTCCCTTGCCCACGCTTTCCCAGGGACAACAGCAGCACTGACCGATTCTGCAGAAGTCGCCTTCCCATCCGGGGCTGCAGCAGCACCTGCCGGTGGGGGTGCAGTGGCCGTTCCGACACAGCCGGGGGCACTCCGACGTCAGGGTCTGGGCGGGCTGCACCGTGGCTCTGCACTCCTCAGGCATCAGAGGTCTGTGTTAAAACACAACCGTTGAAAGAGCATTTTGGTTGGAAATCAACACTGGGATGAAGTGTAGTGATTTGGTAGCTTACACAGCGTGCCTCTTGCTTTCTAAAGAGACCTTCCTTTGAAGCGACTCAGACAGGAAGGTTGAGAGCTTTCTAAGAATAGAAAACACACACCGCCTGTGAGGAAACAAACCAACCAGTTTTGAACCAAAGGGAACATTTTAAACATTGTAAGAAACTTTATCATGATCAAAATTCGTTGACTAATAAGGTAACTAGGTTACACTGACATTTTGGTAGCTAAGAATTTTTGCAATTACAACTTGAAAAATAAAGATGAACAGTTATTTTAAAATTCTTTTTTTCCCCCTCCCAAAACTCCAAATATTTTTAGGACCAGTATCTGAGATAGGTTTCACAAGTCATTGGCATATTTGGCAATATCACAGTTGAAGGCAGCCATCAAAATGAGCACTTGTAGCCTAAAAAGCTTAGGAATCTTCTTTTGTTTCACTCTTACATTTCTTTTGAGATGCTTTCCCTAGAATGATTGTTCTTGAAAGGACAAGGATAATATACGTGTGTGTTTACAACTGACTCAAAGTTTAAACTCTTTATGCAAAGAATGAGATATATAAAGATTTTACATACGTATATGTATTTACGTATTTTTATAATTTGATTTTGTCCCACTATAAAGAAAAAGAATGCTAATAGTAGCAAACAAAAACATCTTAACTCTCATGTAAAAAGTCATAGACTTTGTTTTAATTGCTCTATGACTGTCATTATTTAGAGAGGGACTGAGATGCCTTCAGAAGAACATTTTTATAGTTCTTACTGTTTTTGAATGAGATGCTATCTTTCAAGCTGGTTCAGGCTGAAATCATGCTCACAACTGCTCATTACCTAATCTTTGGGAAAAAATGCTGTGGTACTTGTCTACGAGTCACTGAGACCTGTGCCACGGTTGTGGTGAGAAAGCTCTTTCCAGTGAAGGAATGTAGACTGACAGCTTCCTCACCGGTCACATCACCACCATTAGGATAGTCAAAGCAGCTGGAGTCCTTAAACACCCTCTCAAAGAAGATGATAATTATAGGTCAAAACCACCGCAAGAGGTAAGTGATACAGCTTTCCGAGAGAAGCAAATAATTAAGCCTTGAGAATCAGATTTCTTGAGACAGGTTCTCTTGTTATGCCCCTAAGGCAAGATGAACAGTGATAATTTGGAGCCTGACCTCAGGTTGTTTCTACAATGGCTCAAAACCATATTAAAAATATATAATGACTTCTTTGGCGCCTCTCTCCAATAAAACCCCACTCTACATTGAAGGCATTGCGTTTTGCAACTAACCTGACAATTCAGAAAACTCCCTTAAATCTGTTTGACCTCTCATTTAAATTTAGAAATGGTTGATTTATGTGAAAGGTACTTAAGGCATTCCACATGTTCCTTCAGAATATATTATCAAATATTTTCCATGTGCTCCCAATGGAGTCCTTCTGGGAGTAAGGAAAGAGTGTGATAAGGTGGAGAAAATGTTAAATGGTCATGCCAAGGAAAGTGAGGGCATCATCTGTGCTTTCTTATTGTTGAACAGCCCATGTCTGCTCTATTTCTTCCTCGTAGAAAATTCATGAGACGATGGTGGCATTTTTGACCATCAGAAGAGCAGTTTTCAGGAGTCATAAAGTTCTTCTGATTCCCAAGCCACCATCATTTACTGAGTGATATTCAGTGAACAGGTATTGTCCCAGTTTTACTGGTAACTGAAATTCTGTTTTTCCAGTTCTATTTGTTACTCACTCATTCATTCTTTTTCTGACTCATTCAAAAGAAGGGACCCAGAGGTAGAAAGTGTCAGGAATGTTACATGTTCTATGTGATGCAAAATATGCAGGCACATAGCTCATGTGATGATATGGTTTAAGCCTGAGTAGACGAAGCTAAAGAGAAGACAACGTGGAGATCAATAATGAAAAAGAATATGGAAAGGAATATATATATATATAACTGAATCACTATGCTGTACACCAGAAATTAACACAACATTGTAAGTCAACTGTAGTTCAATAATAAAAAAAATTATACCCACAAAGCTATAGCTGCTCAAAAAAAGAAAAAAGAAGAATGCAGGTGACTTTGATTAAACAACAACCAGAAGATGCTGTCTGTCTGAGGCAAAAGGTAGGGACACTGACGCGAGTGCACTGGGAAAACATAAGGGGATGTGATGCCTATGGATTTATTACTAAAACGCACTTCTTCAGGGCAGGGTATCTGATCCTTGTTTTCTAGCTGATCCTCCAATTAAATACTCTGACTATTTTTCACCAAACATTCAAATATGTGGACACTGAGATTGTGGAGGGAGTTCTAAGTTGTTTTTTACCTGAGACTGAGCAAATGCTTATCTATCTGTGGATGGGATTACTTCATCCTTGGGCTTACTTAGCTTATCTAAGACTGTGTGGTTGTCATTTATAAACATGATGGTTCCCTTACATTTTTATTTAATTAGCTAGGAAAATGATCTTTATTTGTCCTTTATGAAGTTGATAATTAACATTCCTCACTTAGCATGTTAAATAAATCCCCCCTTCCTTTTAGACTGTTATTCTATTGGGGAATCCTTTAATATGAAAATTTACATAAAACATAGCTCATCACTTACAGGACTTCACCTCTCTGAAGGAACGAGTTGTCCTATTTCCCCTTCCCCATTGACATGAAAGCTTCCTGGGGGAACAAACTACATATTCAACCCTCTTCAAGTCTAGTCATTTACTCTGCAAGGGACTGTGCTCTTCATGGGGATAAGACAGAAACAAAACAGGGTTCTGATCCTCACGGAGACCACCATGGGGGAAGACAGACAGGCAAACACAAAAGTATTTAGTATTAATTTGGGATTGAGGGATGTTATAGAAAGATAATATTTAAGCTACTGAAGTATCTTATCTCCTTCAACTACTTATAATCATAGGAGCTAGGAAAATACTATATAAGCATTTGATAAATGTTTATCAAACTAAATTGAATGTATATAGTAGAAACTTTTTCAAATACATTTTCTGGACTATAAACTCCATGAAGACAAATATTTCCCTCTCTTCTCTCATGTCTTTCCTGGACCTAGAAGACTATACAGCACATGGAAGATGCTTCTTAACAATCTGTTGAATGAATGAATGAAATTAATGGGATTTTAAAAGGATGTTTGTTTCTTTAAAATGCTATTGAGTGATGATATTCAGGATATGTGGACTATTTAGGGGAGGGATAACGTTAAATTCAAATTCCTGTACTTTTATATCATAAGCATAAAACTAAAAACACTCACTGTATTTCTCTCTATTGTCTAAGTTAACTCAAATGTTACAAAATTCTTCTAAGGCATGATTAAACTCATTTTAAACAAAGCATTTTTACACTAATTATAATCATAATAAATAAACAACAGGCTAAGAAGTAAGTATGACATAAAGAGATATGATTGTTTTCTCCTCCAGCTGGGAATTAAGTCAGCATATGAAAATTTATTTTTCTAGTAATATATTTGGGAAAGTCTGACAAAGGTTTTTGGTGATGCCAACCATCCGTCTCCTCTCCACCCACTCTTTGTTCTAGTGACATTTCTTCCTTCCATTGAAAAGAATGGGGTTCCTTTACATGGAATGAGGAGAAGGAAAGGGAATAAAACACGTTAATTTGAAATTTACTATTATTGTCACCTTGAAATAGACCATCTTGTGTATTCATAATTTCCACATCTACACACCTAGACCTGCACAAAAATCTGGAGTATATACCTATGATAGATTAACTCATTTTTCATTCTTATTTTTACTGGACTAGGAAATTGGGTGTTTTAATGCAGGCCTAATAAGAATTGCTTAGTCTTGTTCTTCTTTGAAACAATTACTTTCTAAACTTTTGGATCCTTAGCTCTACTGAATGAAGTCTGAGATAGCTTTCAAACTAGAAAACTTACCCAAAAGGATATGTAGGTTTGAAATAAACAATATATGGCGCCCATTTTTTGACAGTTTTCCCCAAAGTTCTCAAACTTAATTTAGATTGGAAGAACACATTTCCCAGTCCCTTTACACATGACAAATAATGAAACACTAAAGGGCTAGAGCAGAAAATTGTCCGACATTTTTTAACGTATAAAGCATTGTTTTCAGAAATGTAAGACATCTTCTCAGAAACGTACTTTGGCTGGTTTTGTGTTGTAGCGTAAAGCTTCAGATACTTTCTTGAAATAAAGGAGGAAGTTGAAAAGCCTGAGTAATTTGTAACACACATCATATGTGATGACTTTTTGTGAACAGCTAAGGCCAACTGTGAATGTCTCCCGGGTAGTGGGATGAAGGATGGTTTTAATTTTATGATTTTAATTTAATAAATGAATGAACCAATCAATTATAAGAAGTCTTCTGTGCATTTGTATAGAAACACAGGGGTAAATTCTGTCTTGGCAGGCCTGCTCTTCAGAGTGAGTGATGCAGAAATCTATCTACCATGTCTTTTACAAAAAGTAAAGGGACTCATTCTGAAATTTTTGTTAGGGGTCCGGATTTTTAATTTGTGTTACTATAAAACAAGGCACATAGCTCATGAGTCATACTCATTTATAAAATCCTAGCTCATTAGAAGTTTCAGAAGATGTAATAATTCTATAGCTTCTCTCAGTCAATCTGCTTGAGGTGATGAAGGAGGTGCTGTTAGAACTGTCTTATTCTTTTATCCATATTCACTTTGGGGCGCATGGAAAAGTGTTCCTTTGTGACTGTAACCTTGGCAAAACTGTTTTTCTCCCATGCTTTTTCCCATTCTCACGAGGCAGGAAAAAACTGCTAAGTCTAAATCCTCAGTACTCAGTGTGGTCCCGGAACAGTAGCCCCAGTGTCACCCGGGAGTTTGTTAGAAACGCAGACTCTCAAGGACCCCACCTCTCAGAACTACAGAATCAGAATCTGCACTTCAGCCAGTCTGTCAGGTGATTCACATGCATATTCCAGCCTGAGAGGCACTTTTCTAAATCAGGACCATTCCCGGCCAGTAGTGATTAACGGGGCCATGAAAGGAGTATGGTCAGGGCTTCCGAAATCTTATGATTGGATGGAATTTCGCCTCTGCCCAAGGAGGCAGTCTTTGTATGCCACCATAGATTCTGTGGTTTAATGGATTTCCTCACTCTGTAAGCATTTTGATATACAGCAATAACCCATAACCACTCATTGTTCCTAAAACCATTACTCAGCACTTTTACCTAAAAAAAGTAAGGAAGTGGAAAATTTTTCATGATGGGATAGATTTTACTGTTTTCCACTTACATAGCTTGAGGCATAGGAATGAGCACCAGTGTGTTAGTGCTGTGTCTTGTTTATTTATTGCATATGCACAGGTGATGTTTTATTCAGGGGTAGGAAACTGTTGGCTGGCTTTAAGTTGTGGCATTATCCTACTGACTTTTTTTTTTAATTGAAGTATAGTTGATTTACAATGTTGTGATGTTATGTTAGTTTCTGGTGTGCAGCATAGGGATTAAGTTATACATATATATTCTTTTTTTAGATCTTTTTCTATTATAGGTTATTACAAGATAGTGAATGTAGTTCCCTGTGCTATACAGAAGGTCCTTGTTGTTTATCTGTTTTATATAGAGTAGCTTGTATCTGTTAATCCCAAACTCCTAGTTTATCCCTCCCCTCTCCTCACCGTGTCATCTCTTAAATATTTATTTTAGTGCCTTTCTTGAAGGTCAACATACAAACTAATTTTTTTTTTTTAAGTCTAGATGATTTTCTTTCATCTGGATGTTCACTAAATTCTTCTCTCATGTTGACATTTCTCTTTTCAGTGTCAGTTTACCCATGACAGGTAGAATTTTGGATTTTGATGGACTTAGCATGTCCTGTGACTACACATAACCATTTTGTAGCAGTTCACAAAACAATAATACATCATAGAAGTTCAGTTTGGCTGTGAGGAATCTCATACATTCCTGATGCAATCGTATTCCAAGTAGGAGAACAGAGAAAACGGAATGTGTTTCTGTGTAACCAGGCAATATTGATCTCATTGAGACTTCATGGCTGTGCAGATGGTAATACATCTTTACTAAGAATATTTTTCAAGTATTTTTTTGAGATATACCAAAACACTGAATGTTTTAAGAGCTACTTACTTTCATTCATTCTTAAAGAATGCCTTCCTTGACCTTATATCATATGTAGGCTGCTTAGAAAAATCTTTTTATATATGTCTCGAGCAACCTTGATATTAGGGTAAAGGGAAAAGAAACTGAAATTCAAGAATCACTCCGAACTTATGAACATTAAGTATCATATTAAATATTTTAAATTTGTACTGTATATTTCTAGAATTCAAATTTGGAATGGGAAAACCAGTGTTCTGTCTTATTTCTCAAACTACTGCATGTAATGAAATGAGCTGAACAAGGGGGGGTTGGCCTTGGCTCTCTTCTCCGTGTCCAACATGCCTTCATCTTGAGATCTCCGACTTAAATGCTGAGTACGTGCTAGTGTTGGCTGGCTTTAATACAGCAGTTTGGGATCGGATGGATGCTAAACTCAAAGAGGACAGAGGTAGCAGCAGTTTGGTGGTTTGGGCTGCAACTTCCACAACTACTTGCTCAGTTTTGTTCTGGGGTTAAAGATACGACCACAATGAAAGCAAATAATGAAGCCCCTTAAACACTTTCCAGTAATTTCATATTCAGCTTTATCCTCATGAGACAGGGCTGGTCTTCTTATTCCCAAAGTCAGATGATCAGAATGTGGACGAGGGGATTAAATAGCATTCACACAGCTAATTACAGATCATCTGGAACTCTTTCCTAGCACAGCTTCCTACTCAACTGGTCCTCTTCAGGAAAGAGGGAGCTAGGCACCTGTATTTCAGGCCCTATTCACCTTCCTATCCAAACACCACCACCTCGATACACAAGTATCTAAAAGGGTGTGTGGATTGCCGTCATTCAACCTTATCAGCTCAACTCAATGTATATGTTTCCCAGGGAAAACTAAGGAATGGAAAGTTATGCATTTCCTTAAAAGGAAAACCTAGGAGAAATGACTAATGAAACTAGATAATAAGGTCATCTGCCTTTAGGGAAAAGAAAGACAAAGTACAGTTTTATTAAATTGCCTTACGTGTTTCTTGTATTATGTTTTCCAGGACCTAAATTCAGAAACTGGTCTACTACATTTGTTAGTGGTAAATGTAGAAAAATAGGCATTTCCACTTTAATTCAGTGGACTTGTTCCTGAAAAATCTGATATTCTACAGAATCACATACTGAAAATAATAAGGCTTATGGGAAAAATTAAGTTGGGGCAGACCCCTTGAAGATCTACGCAACTTTGAAACTAAAGCACTAAGAGAAACAAAACTTGGTACCTCGGGAGGGGGCGACCCAGGAGCAGGTCAGCCTTAGCTCAGGGGAGATTAGAAACATACAAAACCAACATGGCGATGGAAGTGAAGCTTTGAACTCAGGAGGAAGGGAACCCCGTGGAGAGCCAAGCAAGGCTGACGGAGTGCCTCCTGGGGGAGGGGAACCCAGTGCAGGCACTTATTTATCACTTTTACATTCAGCTAAGAAGGCTCCTTCTGCCTGTGCGATGGCAGGACTGAGACCACGTTCCTTTTCTTGTAATTCTGACTCTACTTGCTTGAAAAGCTATAGAATTTCCAAGTTCTGCAGTCATCATTCTCTTTCATAGGTGGGCTAATCAGTGTGAAAGGCAATCACATCATAGCAGAACAGACCGGACCAGGAAGCCAAATCATGGTGAGTTTTACCCATCTGAGTACCCCAGAACCTCTGGGCCGTTAATTTGGCAATTTATAATACACAATGTTCTGGCATAATTTTGTGGTCCCAGAAGGACAATATTTATCTTAGATAATATTAAATAATACTACATTTTTGACAATGTGTGCAATCTCCTGATTTAAGGTAAAAATAAACTGGAAGAAGGGGCTTAATTCTCATTTATATTCTCCTTCCATAGCACATAATACAGGATCTTGAACACAGGAGACAAACAAAAGATACCTGTAGGCTGATTAAATCCCATGATTAATCCTGGAGTATAATTGTACTTACTCCGATATGATACAAAATTAAAAATTGAATAATTAGGGTATAATAAAAAGCTAATGCCATTGCTTCCTAATATAAAGAAGGAGCTGTATTCTGTTCATAATTTTACATCCAAAATCAATTTTTTAAATTAAAAACTTAATTCATAAGCCATAATTGATAAAAATGTTAGACACTAAATAAGAAATGTTTGTAATTGGGAAAATAGGCATTTTAAATAACACCTTGATTACAACATGATTCAAAAGACTTAAAGCCTATTTTCCTTTTAGAAATAGTCTAGAAAACAAATCTTTTTCCCACTTAAAAAACTGCAGATCCACTAGTGTTTCAATTTTATGTCATATGAAGGCAGACATTTTAAATATCACTAAACGCTTTAAATGGAGGTACAAATTTGCAATGAGTGCCTGTCCTTTAAAATAGCACAAAAATGTCAGTTTAAATTCTCTTTGAAGACTATTAGGATGACAAATTCCCAAACTTTGATGTTATACTTTTTGATTCATTTGTCTATGTTGACAAAAATGAATCTTTAAGCAACAGATTTTTTAACTCAACTAAAATGAATTAGTAAAAAATGATGCTAAGGTGAAATTTTTTCTTTAAAAAGTGCATCTTCTTCTTGAAAACATCATTTTACAAATTTATGTAGCTGTTTTATGCAAGATTAAATCTGCCATTATCTCAAGTACTGCAATATCTGATGATACATTATCTCATAATAAAAGTATAAGATATTCAGAAGGTCTAGTTTTGTAGATACTACTATATATAAAATAGATTAATAATAAGGTCTGCTGTACAGCACAGGGAAATATATTCAATGCCTTGTAATGGCCTATAATGAAAAAGAATATGAAAAGAAATGGATATATAACTGAATCACTATGCTGTACCCCAGAAATTGACACAACACTGTAAATTGACTATACTTCAATTAAAAAAAATAGAAGTTGCAATAAATAATATCAGATTTCTACCACTGTCCCAGGCAGGGAAGAAACATGGGTGTTAAAAAGAAACGCTTTTAAGAGTTTTTGACTCTTAACAAATGAATCCCTTTTTGAAGAATATATTTTTAATTATTCATAATCTCCATGTTAGGTATTTTTAACAAATGCCACTTATAAGTGGCAATTCAATCATGTTTTCATAGCAATTTGTACAATTACTCTACAAACTGATATTCCAATATTCAAAATGGATAGTTTAAGAAAGACTACTATCAGTATAAAGCAGAAAATTCCCTTGGATGCTGTGGTCCCATGTCACATCTTCAGAAAATAAGATATAACTGTAGGAAGCCTTAGAGTATAAGCTTTTAAAATAACATGGTTATTTAGATAAATCTTTTTTATAAATTATGATATAATATTTTCTATATGTTTTTAAGTAAGTGATGGCTCTACATAGCATTGTGTGGAATACCTGAGTATGTTTAAGTGTGTTTGTGTACCTATGGACGCATACACAAATCTTGGGAAAGCATGAATAAAACTCCAGTTACACTTAAGCCACTACCGTATATTACGTATAGGTGCTCATCCATTCATTAGAAATGTTTACTTTGATCTTGTCCCGTTCTCTTATAATAGATCTTAAAAATTTCAGAAGTTGGGGGAGGGTATAGCTTAGTGGAAGAGTGAGTGCTTAGCATGCACAAGGTCCTGGGTTCAATCCCTAGTACCTCCCAAAACTTAAAAAATAAATAACATAAAAAAAAATTTCAGAAGCTATCTGACAGCTTAGGAAGTATTGTGCACCACAACCTAAGATGTAGCACACTGAGAATAAAACATAAGCTGGTGAGATAAGCGTATACCATTTTTAGTTATTGGACGTGTAGGAAAATAAAGAGCAAAAATGTGGAACATGCTTCCCTGTCTTTTAGACTTCAAATCCACCATGCTGAATGGATTTTTATAGGGCATATACTTGTTCATGACCTCTAGTGTTAAGAAATTCTGTCATGTTTGAAAACTAGTCCCTCGTTGAGCCTATGTCCCTGTTAATAGCTGAAAGGTCAATGGAGCTGCTAAACAGTTTGTATTACTGTCAGGGTGGCCATGAAAACACCGCCTGCAGCAAGAGGACTTGGCAGCTGGGTCAACAGGCACTGGGGGGATTTATCAACCCAGGGAGGCCACTTGCATAAAACTTTGACTGATGAATTGGGACCAGACTGGCTTATTGGGCTAAACCCTCTCCATTATGCATGGCTTTCTTTAGGATGGCAGAGCTGCCTGCCGGCTCCCTGAGACATATGTGAAGGATAAACAGAACTGATTTCCTCTCACAAAGTGATTTTCGTGAGAAAAAAGAAAAAGCCCTCTTTAGCATCCAGTATAAGGAGTAGGATGAAGATATTAAGAAAAAAATAAACAAAGAGCAGTAAGTGGGGCCGTCGAGGGGAGGAGCGGGGAGGAGGCAGGAGGGACAGTTCCTGATATGGTCACATGGGAGTCAGCGACATGACATTTCTATAAAATGACCTCTGAAGCCGGGAATCTGCATTGTTAATTTATAGACCTCTTCGGGGAATGGGCTGTGTGACTTGGGTGGGGAACAGATAAGCAACAGGTAAAATACATAAGACTAGGTGCACAGTAATTCAATCAACATATTTAAGAATAATTTTGTTCTACAAGTTCCTGGAGAAATAATCCTGGAAACATTTCCAAATCAAAAAAGATCATTTAGTTTAAGTTCATCTGAAACAAAACGTCAAAGGATCTTTGTCAATCGTGTGAAAAAAAATTGTGTTCTACAAAAATAAAGCTGGGAAAGTTCATAACTCTGTCAGGATTCTTTAATTTCCATCCCCCAGGAGCATCTGTTTGATTCTGAAAAGATTTATCAAAGAGCAAGCATCCAAGGGGAGAGGGTATAGCTCAGTGGTTAGAGTGCTTGCTTAGCATGCCTGAGGTCCTGGGTTCAATCCCCAGCACCTCCACTTAAATAAATAAATACTCCCCCCAATTAAATAAATAAATAAATATTTAAAAAAGAGAAAGCATCCAAGACATGACTTGGACATTTGAAAACTAGGTATTCAGAGCTATTTAAAATTCCAGGGACACCCTGACCCCAGTTTTGGAACTAAGACCCCACCTCAAAAGTTAAGCAATCACCTGAAAATAACTCTTGAATTCATAGGATGAACACCAATGATACTAAAGAGTTGAATATGCTTTAAATATATGATTTAATTATCTTCACAGCGCTCTGCAGAAATGAGGCGGGGGCAGAATGACAGGCAAAGGGGCCCCGTATGGTGACATAAGTTAATGGGATGTCCCACACTAAGGAAGATCCAGGGGCAAGACCATTTGATTCCCTGTCCTGCCAGGACAGACTTGCTCCTCGTCTTGACTAGCCTCAGATGCACTATTAAGTGAAACTAAAATTACCGCCCAGCTCCTGTGCTCAGTGGACTGAAATCTGCTGGCTGAGGGAGCGTCCCAGACCAGGGCAGGCAGCACCCAGTACTCAAGACTTTGTGGGACCCGATGAGTTGGCCCAGCAAGCTGGGAGGGTAATGGGTACTGACTTCATCCCAACTCCACTCTGCCATCAGATGCAGCCATTCCACCTCTGACGACATTCCTGAAGTGTGGTCACGGTTTTAACATGGAGGCAGAACCCATCCCTCCTCTGCTTGTTCCTCCAATGACTCCTGAGTTCTAGCTGAGCCTTAGAGAAAGCTCGCTGTATTCTCACTGAATTGTCATCTCTTTCATTATAAAGAATGGTCTTTGTGTTTTTATAACAAGTTATCTTGCCATCCTTTTCTGAGAAGGCCCACTGTAAATGATTGTAAACTTATGTATGTGACTTGGGTGGGGAACAGATAAGCAACAGTTACATAAAACCTTAGACCAAACTGGCCTTACAGACTGAGGTGGTAATTCTGGAACCTTGTGCACTCTTGCAAAAGGACTCAAGAATATTTGCATATGGTTTCTAAACTCTTTCTTTATCTTTCTTGTGTGTGTGTGTGTGTGTGTGTGTGTGTAGGGAAAAAGAAAAATATAAATCCTATGTTTGTTCATAAGAATGTAACTTCCATGACACATAATACAGGATATAAAAAATTTATAATTGGTAGTTATTCTCTTCCAGAGCCTTGAGTCAATTGATGTTTGAAGTTTATTCTGAAAACATTATTCTAACAAGTCTGGAACTCTTCCACAAGAATTCAGTTAATCTAAAATTTTAACTGGAGTTAGATTTTTGATGTAGCAAGAAATGTCCAGGTATTGGTTTTTCAGCTGATGCGGCTCTTTCTTCAAATTCTCCCTGAAACGTTTTAGAAAAACAGTTTTCCTCTGAAGCAGACGTCCTGAACACTGCTAGGCTTGTAATTAGCTCGTGTTTCCAAAATAATCCCGTTGACATGCACGAAAGTGTCTGCTTATACAGAACTTCAGCTCATCGAGAGAGAGCCACTAGAATAACAAACGTCGGCGTCCAAATCGAAACAGCATGAGGCTCCCGACAAATGTTTATGAAAACACGTGTTTTCTTACAGTCAGTTTAATTTTGAAATGTATGCCTATGCCTGTGTACAAGGACGGTGTCTTCGGGACCCTGTTACACCCCCCCCCCCACCTTCTGAAAACCAAACACACATCTTAACCCCAGCCCCACACATGACACGACTCACCAGAAACAGGCACCATAATGAGAAGTTGGGCCTTTCAGGTATGTCACTCGGAGACCACCCTATGAGTGGAGGCCCCAAGATCACAAAGCCAAGGTCCCTCATGGCAACCCCGGTAATTAGACACTAATAATGGATTGAAGGTGTAAAATTCACCTCAACTCACCAGCAACAGACTAAACAATCCAGATGAAGAGAGAAACATTTTTTTTATGAAGGTCAGGGAGAATTAGTAACACTCCCAGAAAGCTTGCAAAAGCGTAGTAACTTTGACAAACATAATGGAATAACAATGACTATTTTGAAGAGAATGGCGTTAGATCTGAGTGAAGTCCCCAGACCTCATTATGAATCATTAGAATGCTGCTATTTTATGAATTAACATTAGCTTGATTTTTGTTCTTAATATTGACAACTTCGACAATCATCTAAGTGTCTGATTTTTTTTTTTTCATTCATTACTTTTGTTCTCACGGGACACTGGTTTCAAACTCAAAGAGGGCAAAAACCCTTACAATGTATAGATGGGTACTTCCCTTGCTGTGAAAGAAAACGTGTACTGTTAAATAGAGGAGGACGCCTACACCTACCACTGTGTGACAGATGGGGCTATGTGATACTCTATCACAGAGAGCCCATTTAGTGTTGATTATTCCTCTTTCTGTTCTGCAGTACCAATGTCAGCCTATATTTTTCATAGGAAAGATAGTGTTTTATGGGATGGAAAAAGGACAAGAATCTCCGTGTGTTAGTGATTTTTTTTCAGAAAAACATACACAATTTATAACCTACAAGTGGAATTAAATGAAGGCTTTCAGTAAATTTTTCAGATTGTTGAAATTTATTCTCCCAAAAGGGGACTCTGAATTTGCAAACAGGTTCATGAAGCTAAGTTAGCCTGGAAAGAATCAGAAATTCCCAGCACAGCAGAGCTAGAGTCTGACCACCACTGGTGTTCACCGGTAGTTGTATCTGTGAGGATACTGAGATCCTGTGATAGCTGTTTCTAAACTTACGACTAATCTCTATTTGCCAGTATATACTTTTAGCAGGTTCTCATAGTTCCGATTTTATCCACAAAAGTAACAGCTGACTAATAATGAGTCCAGATCATTCGAAAGGTGTGTGTGTGTTGAAGCTGGGTGGCTGGAGAAGAGCAGGGGAGGGAAAATTATATTCTTTACAGGATTAAAACAGTCCCATCTTCCTTTTGCTGAAATAAACAACAAAATACTTCCATAGTTTTCATTTGTTTGTCACGGAGGCTGTGAGCTTCCAGACAGCTGTGAAACGAGGCTCCAGAGCTAAACTGTTAACTTAGCCCAATGACCTAACAAAAATCACACGAGCAGATGGAACGTCTGCCAGTATGTTCCTAGTTTTCTCGAAAGGAAAGGAGGGTTTAATCGCTCCCAACATGAGAGCGGAAGCCACTGCCTCATACATCAGGGTCCTCCTCTGACATTTTCCTGAGGACCCCGAGGCCACAAAAATAACGCTGCTCCCTGTTGATAACGATAATGACACGATCATGACCCCAGTCAGGCTTTAAAGTTCAGGATGTTCAGGTCTGGCCTCAGAGGCTGGAACTGAGGATCCTTGCAGGACAGCACTGAGCAGATGGACATGGCAGAAATGTTTATCTGTTAATTGCTAATTGCAACTCTATCACTAATTTTTTTTTTTTTTTTTTTAGGTTTCAGTTGGTACTTGTAATTAGATTCAAGTACCACATCCTAATTCTATGTATGGGACAGTCAGATGAAAAGGAAAATGCATTTTATCTTTTTATATTTTTAAACAGAAGTATTTATTTATTTATTGTGGAAGGAAGAGGTAATTAGGTAATTTATTTATTTTTTACAGAGGTCCGGAGGATTGAACCCAGGACCTTGTGCATATGAAGCACACACTCTACCACTGAGCTATCCCCTCTCCTCTATCACTAATTTGAATGCACTAAAATAACTTGGAGAAGAGTATCTTTGATATAAAGGAATATTAAAAAAAAAGAAACTCACCTTTTGGGATCCACAATTTTGTAGAGTTTTCCATTGTGAGTCTGGGTCATACTTTTGCTACTTGATAGAACGTAAACTTCACCTATGAAGAGAGAAGTAGAGTTAGTTAATCTGCCGTATTACAGGGCCTTACTTTCTATTGCCTAGTAGACATTTTATATGTATATAAAACATATGTGTAAATGCACGTGTATGTCTATATATGATATATTCATACATCCTCAGGAAGATCACTTGCCTGAAGATGGTGAGAGTTTCACAAGTCCATCCTCACAGCGCATCCAGATGCTGGTCATTTCTCCCCACATCCTCCTACTACTCCAGAGCGAGCAGATATTAATCTCTCACCTGGATTATGGCCACAGCCTCCTGACGGAGCTCCCTGCTTCTGCTCTTACTCGTCTATGTTTACTCTCAACATACCAACAACAGAGATTCCTTAAAAGGCAAGTTAGATCATAGAAACTGGATCACATTCCTGTTTCAATGCCCTCTGATGACTTCTCACCTCTCTCTGAGCAAAGGTAAGTCCTGACCATAGGCCTTCACCTATGGTGTCCATCCTAACCGTTCTGACCCCATCTGCAATGTTTTGCCCCCTCGGTCACCTCTTTCTGACCTCGCTGGCTTCTTGACTTTGAACCTAGAGGGAGGTTCCTGCCCTAGGCTCCTGTGTGTCAGTGGACTGCCACTAGCTGCATTTTTTTCCCTCTTTCAAGTCTGTGCTGAAATATCATTTTTCCTGACCATACTATTTAAAAGTGCATTTTCCCCAATTCCAAGCAATCTCTACCCCTCTTTACAACTTGGTTTTCCTCCTAAGCACTTTAGTACGAACTAACATACAACATATTTTTTAAAAAAATATTTGTATTGTCCTCCTTTAGGATAGAAATTTCATGACCACTGTTTAAATTTTTTTTAGTCTTATTTGCTACCGCAGCCCCAACTCCTAGAACAGAGCTATGCACAGAACAGGTGCTCGATAAATATTGGTAGAATGAGTGTGCAATGGTGAGTTTTATTGTGATTTATTCCACCCAAGATTGAAAAGTTTTGTTGCCAAGTTGTCACTATTAATTGATCATTTGATACCAGAGGGAGTTGGGCACTCCTCTTTAATTGTTAAATTTTTAAACAAAATATATTAGAATAAATATCTGGGGAGAGAGACAGAGAGACCCTGGTACTCAGTCTCAACCCCATGCCTCTAGTTCTTGGTGTTACGCTGTGTTCCCCATGATGAACCGCCACAGACAGAGCACGCTCTCAGGAGAGAACCGCTTTTGTTTATTACCATTACTTCCACGTAATTCACTATATAGAACGGATCACATGAATAAGGAATTAGAAGCTGTATTTGTGATTATATGTTTACAAGGCTTTAAAACTTATATTTGGTTCTCATCCATGAAACAGTCCTTGAGTTAGTCTATATTTCTCTATTCCACTCTATTACTGTGTATTAAGCAAACCATACTGCTTTCTTACTTCTGGAAAGGATGTCATGGAATTTACATTAAAAATACAGATACAACCAAAAAAATAAAAATGAAGTTAAAAAGCAAAGGAATGTAAGCAAAAAATTCATATTTATTTCATCAAGTATTTTATGTAGTTCACTGCATTTAACCCTTATAGCAAACCCATCCTCATTTTATAATTAAAAATACACCCCCATACGCATAGAAAAAAAGATTCTCAATGCTTTTTATTTAAAAAAAATGCAAAATCTAACTCATTTTCTTATATGGCTCTTAATTAAAGCCAAAGAGTTTCACATTAAAGAGTAATTCAGTGGAGGTATATTTATTTTAAATTATGAAGTATACATGATGTTGTTGCTTTTGGAAAGTAAGAATTGTGTATGCTTTATTTCTTGGTTCTCCCCCCAACATTGTATTAAGTGTGGGTTGACATTTGGTTATTTTAACCAGTCAGGGTGATGCTAACAGGATGAATGATGGCAAAAATCTGTAGTAAGGTCTGGGGAAATCAAAATGGTTCAGTCAGAACATCTAAATACTCATCTCTAACTCTGCTACAATTTGATCTTAACATATATTTTAAAATCAGAGTTTGCTAATGACATTTAAATTACATTACAGAGGATTGACGTGAGAAAGGGCATCTTTCTGGTTCCTCTGAATAGGGTGGGAGAATTTCAAGGGAAAATTAATTGCAAGGTGCTTTCAGTTCTAGAACAAGGAAGAGACAGGTTGGACTTCTCTGAATCATTATATTCCTGTGGCTGTTAAATCTGTGTTTTGTGTTTCAGGAACCTTGTCTGAGACCCTTGGTAACCTAAGTGAATGTCATAGGGCATTTCCGACAAATTCTCTGTTTGATATAGGAAGCCAAATCTGCAGGTTTAGAGAAAATATTCTGATTTAGGTGGGAAATACAGCTATACAGCTATTCTCCCTTAATATCTAGAAATTTATCTCCGAGGCTAAAGGAGCATGATAACCATAGTTTGTTTGGATATTGTTCTTTAAAAGAAGTCATTTCATAAGCCACATTTATCTCTGAAATTTAAAATTGGTAGCATTTCCACTCTTTGGTGGGTAACATTCCAATATCAACTTCTTTTTGCTTGTTAAGCTGCAGAGATTTTGATAATATACCAACAAATAAATTGTATGTTATCCTGTAAGACCATCAGTGAGAAGATAATTTCCATTCTCTTGGAAAGCAGACCTACACACTCAGATTATCTTGCACAAATTTCATGCAGAAAAAAAATTAGAAAATAAAGGATAAAGTGAAATTCAAATTGTAACAAATTTTTTATTTATTCCAAGAGACACAGATAAGTGCAAAGGTTTTCAGGTGGAGAATATCAACATATGACCCAGCTGCATCAGAATATCCAGACATTTAAAATTTTCTCTCTCTTCAGGACTCAAAAATTCTCATTTGTTCCTGCCTCCCATTTTCCCGCTTTGTTACTGTCATATTTCTGGAGTGGAGATAAGATTTAAAGACTCCCCAGAGAAAGTTTATTGGAAGAGAATACTGAACTAAACCATCTCGAATCTCCCCAGTAGGTCACTTTTGCTGTAGGTTACATTTCCAGCAAATGGAGGATGAGAGTGTTATATTTATTCCTCAGAGCAGAACAAAGCCTCTTGGGCAAGGTTTGAGAATGGAACTTAACAGAAAGAATTTGTACAGTACCTAATTCGTCTTCTCCAAATCCCAGGATGTGACCTGAAAAGTAACCTCGACAGGAACCACCGTTGCCAAGACAGAGTGGTTTTTCTTGCCACTGCTTGCTCACAGGACTTTGCTGGAGAGTTAAGAAATTCCTATAACAAAAACATACCATACACCTACGATGAAAATACGCTTTTGCCTGAAAAAACACAATGAAGTGTTTAAAATAAAACTCATCATAAGTAACTGATGTGTCACAGACCTGGCTTCCAAAGAGAAAATTAATACAGTCCAGAATGTGGGTGACTACTCTGAAATCCTCATGTGAGGAGAAAGTACTTAAAGACAGTATTTGTTTGGAGAGGGGTACTAAAAAGTATCTGAGTATGAAAAAAAAAAACCCCACCTTCATCCAGAGAATGATAGAATGATACTTCCCCTCCAGGACTAGACTCTGTGCTGGGAGAGAGGGACAGAGGGAAGACCATGGGGTCAGTACACTTTTCTAGCTCCTTTTAGTGACCAAGTATATTAGTTCTGCCATATGCCTGAATGCCAGTGACCTGGGAAACAAGATTCCTTTTTTGTTGTTGTTACAATTTTTTTTTAAACAAAATGTATGTATGTATGTATTTATTTATTTATTTTAATGGAGGTACTAGGGATTGGACCCAGGACCCTGTGGGTGCTAAGCATGCACTCTGCTATTCCCACCCCTTGAAACAAGATTCTTATTTTGGGGTTCATCACAGAGTTTCTTATTATCCACACTGTGACCTCCAAACTTTAGGCTAAAATTTAATTGTGTAGTATTCCTATCAGTGGAGACAAATTACAGTCTGGTGCCTAAAGTCCTGAAATTTTAGCAAAAACAAAACTTCTTAGCCTTCCAGATAATTTTTAAAATCTTTATACAACTCATGTAAAACAATAGTTTTCAAATTGCTTGTGATCATGGTAAATTTATGTTAAAGATGAAGGGAAGAGTTTAATTAATATGAAATGTTCATCTCAAGATTTTTTTGCTCTCAAAAGTCACTTTATGGATTTGATCAAGTTTGCTTAAGAAGCATCTTTTACCAGTGCCTGACATACAGCAGGTACTCAATAAATACGTGTACAACGAAGGTCTGAATAAATGAATGAATGAAAAAGACCAAAAAAAAAGAAGTATCTTTTAGGAAGTTCTTTAATTATACTATCATACTTAGTGGAACTAAAAATAAATAATAACGTTTGTGTGTGTCCCAGACCTGACCTCCAAAGGGAGACAATCGTTTGAATATCTTATGGCAGTTTGTCCCGGCATCAATGGATATGCCGTTCGTGGTATCAGGAAACGTACCCATTTCGGTCTCCAAACACGTAGCTGCCATACAGCCTTTCAGACTGGCAGCCTCGGTAAACAAATCCGCCCACCAAAGGACCATTACTGAACGGCTTGAATTCTAAAAGTGACGGCTCACTTTCTGGAAATAAATAAACATAACATTAGATCAAATGAAACATATTTTTCATAAATGAAAAGTAATGTTAGGCCACACAACAATTATTACAGTAATTTACTTTAACTCAGAAATGTGTTCCTTGCTCCATAAGATGGATCCTTGTTACAAATATTTAGTAAAAATAATTACTCCTTTTGCTTAAATATAACATTTAAAGGGCCTTCCATGTATAGTGGAATGAAATAGGACTGCACTGTCAATTCTTGTTATTATAATTGCCAAGACATACCACATTTTCAATGAAATTAGAATCTGGATGTTTTTAGAAATCATGGTTATTTACTTTAGAATCAAAATACACAAAAAGAATACTAAATTTTACTAATATTTAATTTTTTGTAGAAATGCATCTGCATATACCTAGTAAACTGAGCCAGACCTCTTGTCAAGCTATATAAAACTGTTTAAATGTTCACACCACAATGAAAATAAAGGTATGGTACATAAAAGATTTTCAAAATGACGTTTGTTCTATACTTTAAAACACTGTCACTTAGTCAAGTAATATCTTCACTTACAATGTTTTAAAAGTTTTGTCTATCGAGTCTTGTGGTTAACAGAATCTATTCCAGTAGAGCCATGTAACTCAGTCTTTCCATGCATGTCACTATGGACTTGAATACAAATATGCCAATTGCAATGGAAAAGATATAAAGCCAGCTGCAAATTAATCTGAAAATTACTTACTACATACTTGAATAAGTTGCTATCAACAGGAAGTATTTTAGGCAAAAGCTCTTGTGGACAGACAGTCATTTTAAGTCCTTCCCCCTATTACGGTGAATATGGTATTATAAAAAGTAGAAAAGATAAGTTTTAAACAACCAGTATACTGAGAGGCAGCGTAATTGAATGAGTAAGGTCATGAACTGTGGAGTCAGGCTGCCTGGGTTCAAATCCAGGTCCTGTCACTCTATGTTGTGGGACAGTTAACCTTTCTGTGTCTCAGTTTCCTCATCTGTACAATGTGGGCAATAACCGTGCCTATCACATAGGGTTTTCCTGTAAATGACATGAGTGAAATTTATAAAGTGCTTACTACAGGGGCTGGCATGTAGTAAGTGCTGTGGATGTGGTTATTTGGTTTTGGGATTTTTTCAGCTTTACTGAGGTATAATTAACAAATAAAATTGTAAGATATTTAAAGTGTACATCATGGCAATTTGATATACATATACATTGTGAAAGGATTCTGTGGCTATATTTGTAATACATAAATGTAGGGCTGGCAATATTGTAACCAGTTTCAGCTGCACCCCAATTAATGTGATTGTAGAATTTAGTTTAATCTACAAATATAGCCAAAATTCCATCAAGCTAGTGACTCATTAGATTTTTTTTCTAACCACATTATTCTTTGCTTTGGCTTTTATAAGATGCACACACACATACATGAATATCTGAAAAAAAATAAAGTAAAATAACTGAATACCACATGAACCAACACAGCTGCTTCATTCCTGGTACTAAATAAATATCTGTATTGAATGAATAAATAGAAGAAGCAATCAATTTAATAATCTTAATCTACAATGTTCCCTGAATCATCATATTTGATTTACTGTGTCCTCCAAAAAGAGTAAATACAAAAGCACTAAAAAATATTAACTTTATATATATTTAAATTTTTTCTTGTATATATATTTTTATTGAAGTATAGTCAGTTTACAATGTTGTGTCAATTTCTGGTGTACAGCACAATGCTTCAGTCACACATGAATGTATATATATTCATTTTCACCATAAGTTACTACAAGACATTGAACATGGTTCCCTGTGCTATACATTATGAACTTGTAGTTTATCTATTTTATATATGTTAGTTAGTATGTGCAGATCTCTAACTCCCAATTTGTCCCTTCCCACCCTGTTTCCCTCCGGGAGCCATAAGTGTGTTTTCTATGTCTGTGAGTTAGCTTTATATTTTAATATGTATCGCTAAATACTCTAGTAATCATGTTATTAAATATAAGGTCTAAACATTCCATCTTCATGACTTGGGTAAATAACATGTTTTTACAAGTCTATTACTTTGTTTTCTCTAAAATAAACACCTTTAAAAATTACTTTCTTATTTGAAACACATAATTTTCCTAATTGCTGAGACTAGCACGTTGGGTATTGAGAAATTTCTTACCTTTAACACTTCTTTTTTCCTCTGTGTATAAGATGTTAAGACAAGTTCTCCCTTATATATTAAATAAATAGAAGGTATTCATCTTGATTTTCAGATGAGCAAAATATAAACTGCTAACTTCTGAAGGTCCATTAAATTTTTTGGACCCACAGAGCACCATTCAATCCATGGGAAAGGTAATTACCCCAATGGAACCCCTAGGGCTTGTAAGAGTCACTGGTCCTTTAAGAGGGGAGCAGTTGACTACCTCACCACTGTAATGCTAGTGTTTTGAGGCCTTCCCAAATGCCCATTTTGCAGAAATCCCTTTCTCTTCAATTAATACACTAAAATAAAACAAAGCCCAAACTAAAGCCAAATCAACAAATTATGCTCTACTTACCATAATCTTTCCCCTTTATTATCTGTAGGATTCTGGCTATTGATCTGTTCTTCCCATTGGAGTCTGAGCAAAGTATTGTTAAATTGATGTTTATATCAGTGGGGTGTCGATCTACAGCACATCTGCAAGAAAAGGGGGGACACCCGTGAATTTCTCCCAGGGTATCTTTCAAGCTCAGACTAGAGATTCCTGACACAGGAACCCTCTGTGGGCTTGGCAAGGCTCCTATGGGCTATTTAGTTTGGATCCTGTAGAAACAGCTGAAGGAAACATCCTGACATGTTTGTTTACTCTGCTGCAGTTTAATGATCTCTGGGGTATATTTCTTAATTTCTCTTGGTATCTCTCTCCATGATGAATGTGCACACTGACTTAAAACATTTGCTAGTCTGTTGTTAAGGAATACCCCATGTATAATAGTCTGGCAAGTGTAAGAATCAGTGGCATCATTGATTCACATCTGCAACACACACTGTAGGACATGTGGTCCCCAACTTATGATGATTCAGCACTAGGATGGTGTGAAAGTATGACACATGCCGTAGGAACTGTACGTCCAGTTTTGAACTTTGATTTTCCCCCGGGCTAGCGACATGCATGCAGTACATTGCTCTCTCATGATGCTGGGCAGCTCCCGGTCAGCAGTGCGATCACGAGGGTAAACAACCAATACACTGACAACCATTCTGTATCCCTACAGCTATCCTGTTTTCCACTTTCAGTACAGTATTCAATAAATGACATGAGATAGTCAATGTCAAATACGCTCTGTGTTAGAAGATTTTGCACTTCTGTAGGCTAATATAAGTGCTCTGAGCACGTTTACTGTGGGCTAGGCTAAGCTATGATGCTCGGTAGGCGAGGTGCATTAAGTGTATTTTTGACTTAAGGTATCTTCAGCTTATTCTGATTTCGTTGGGACAGAACTCCATTGTAAGTCAAGGAAGATCTGTGTTAGTTATAGCATTAGTTGTATATTTCTTAGATAGAATCACTACATTCTGAAGTGCAGGCTGCTCTAACAAAGGAAAGCATGCACTCCAATTCAAGGAATAAAATTAAGCTGGTCCCCACAACCACTGAGGTCTTCATGTGAACTCTGACTTCATGTTTACCCGTAATCTGGGGCCAGAATATTTCTGTGGCTTAAGCCACAGAATGTAAATTCCATGAGGAAGGGAACCACTTCCAACTTCTTTATCACTGTATTATATAATATTAGAGGGGCTCAATATTTGTTGAGTCTTTAAATCAATGAGGCAGTAGGCATGGGGAGTTTGGGTTGGGCAAAGAATGAGGTTGAACATTTTTGTGTTCTCACAAATTTGGAAAAGTCTTGCATTGTTTTTTAGGTTTCTTAAGCTTGGCATTATTGACATTTTGGGCCAGGTACTTCTTTCTTTTGGGCGGAAGGGGGCGCTGTTCTGAGCACTGTAGGATGTTGAGCAGCATCTCTGGCCTCCACCCTCTAGATGTGAGTAGCGTGATCTCCTTCCAATTTATGAAAACCCAGAATGCTTCTAAGACATTGCTAAGTGTCCTCTGGGGGAAAATCATCATTGAGAATCACTGTTTCAGGCCAACAGAATACATGAATGACAAAAACAAAACCATTGGGACTATTAAATAAATTTAAAAATTAAAATAAAAATCTGAGAGTAGGTTCTGGGCTTAAGAGACATGTAAGTCATATGCAGCAATTATTTAAGCAAGAGCAACAATGAGAGAAATCCTTTTGGTGCTGGATGCTCCCATTCATATTAGGGAAACTATAAGCCTGATCTGTGAAAGGTGGGTTATTTGTTCTGTGACCACAGTCCCTTTACTGTCTCATTAATTCAAAAATTCACAGAATACAATGTCTGGCAGGGATCAAGACATAGGCCGGCTGTGACTTAAGGCGGAACTAAGTCCATCCAAGGTGAGAAATTTTTTCTGTATTTCCCTTCTTTTGAAGATGGAGAAAGTATGACCAAAAGGTTTGACCTGTTTCTAACAAGAAAGAGCAAATCTGAAAGAAAAGGCCAGGTCTCCCAGAGGTGGAGCTGCTGGAGGCCATGAGGTCTAGCTCTGGCTGAATACCAAATCCGCTAAGAACCACTTGGCCCTCTTAACCTTTAATTTCTTCTATAAAAAAGAGCCCAGGCAGCAAAACTTCTCTGTATGATACTATGATGGTGGATCCATGTCATTACACACGTGTCCAAACCCATAGGCCGTCCGACACCAAGAAGGAACCCTACTATGAACTATGGTCTTTGGGTGGTAATGACATGTCAGTGTAGGGTCCTCAATTGTAACAAATGTTTCACTCGGGGAGCCTAGGTATTGATAATGGGGAAGGCTATGCATGTGTGGGGACAAAGAGTACACGGTAAATCTCTACTTTCTGCTCAGTTTTGCTGTGAACTTCAAACTGATCTAAAAATTAAAGTCTTTGAAAAAAAGGAGGGGGGGTGACTGATGCCAGCTACCTTAGAATGCTGCTGAGAGGTATCAGTAAATTGTCATGCATGGCACACTCGGTTAACTGCTCTGCACCAAGGTGCTTAATACAAGCCAGCTTTACTTTTAGCCAATAATGATTTTTGTTTCTTTTCTGCTTTATTAAATCCTCCTCTGCTTGAAATACTCTTGGAGGGAAGCAAGCTGTTCCATCAGCCCTCCACCGCCCGAGGAGGTAAGACTCCACAGCTCAGGCATCTCGCCACACGAAAGGGCTATAAAGCACCTCACCCTGTGTTTTTACACTGAGGGTCCGGGACCCCCCGGGAAGGTGGCATGAAGGCTGCAGTGGGATTGTGGTGACTCAGGCTGCTCGACTTCAAAGTGCTGCTTTGTGGTGGTATCCACGCGTTCTGAGCTATAGGAATGGAATGTGACAGTTTCCTCCACATCCTGAACCCACCTTAAGTATTCCCTGTCGCACAGATTTTAAGGTCTGCCGAGATGCCAAAAAGGAAATGAACTGTAGACTTGGACTTTGATGGAGGGGAGATGAAGGGCAGGAGGGATTATAAAAATAAAAAGTTTGAGAAATACTCACCTTGCACGTAGTGAACACTCAATAAACATTAAATAGCAATAATAACTTAACTAGTAAATGAATAAATGTGGCCAGATACCCCTTAGTATGAATAACAGACCACAGATTGGATGAAACTTTCATCACAGAATTGCTATACTATATACTTCCTAGCATTTTTCAAGTGTATACCAAATTTCTCACTCTACATACTTCTTTTTGTTAATTTTTTAAAAATTGAAGTATAGTTGATTTACAAAGCGGTGTTCATTTCTGGTGTACAGCGTAGTGATTCAGTTATACATATATGTTCTTTTTCAAATTCTTTTCCATTATAGGTTATTATAAAATATTGATTATAGTTCCCTGTGCTGTACAGTAGGTCATTGTCTATCGATTCTGTGTATAGTGGTTTGTATCTGTTAATCCCAAACTCCCCACCCCACCTCCGCACATACTTCTCAGTGGTCCTTTCTTTATGATTCATTGTGGTAAACAGTCAATCTGAATTCCTCTGGTATTCGTAATTTTTTTTTTCAAGAAAACAAGGTTTACATTTAGCTCAACTCCTTACAAATGACACTGAGAAATACATTAAGTGAAGCTATGATAATAAGAACTATAATTTATCTACCAGGTATGTCAGACACTCTACTTGGTGCTTCACTTACAGATTTGTATTTAATCATTACAGCATCCTTGCCAGGTGGCTATTAATAGCCCCATTTCATGTATAAGGAAATTAACATTTAGAAGGATTGAAGGAGACAAATTCAAGGTTCATTATCTCTCAGAACTGTTTTGATTTGTCTTAATCATGACATTGGTCCAACAGTGTTTATCTCATAACAGCCCTCCAAAATGCTAAGGCGATTTTTCTCTCCATGAAATTGTCCTCTTCCCTGTCTGAGCTGCCTTCTCAGTCTGCTTCACACATTACTAGCAGACAGAGGGCAAAATACTGGGTGAGATAATGACCTGGTGTGTTATAGAGAAACAACCTTGGACACCACTCTCGGCTGCTGTGGGCTCAGAAACCTTCTCCCTCCCCCCCTTTCCGAATCCCTGTCGGGAAGGAGAGAGGAGAGGCTTGTCTCACCTGCCGGGGTCGTGGAGGCCGTGGGCAAACACTTCGGGGGGCTGGTTGGTGCTGTTGAAATGCGGGTTGCTCTTGGGGATGGAATAAGGCACGTGGCACACGTCTGCGTCCACGTCCAGCCGCAGCACAGAACCCGTGAAGTCACTGAGGAATCGGAGGACCACGTAAGTGCTTTCCGTTTCTGTTGTATTGCTCTACGGATAAAAGAACTCCCCCTCCCCATCATTCGAGACAAAATTACTGAAGTTCAAAATTCCATATCGTGGGAAATGAAACCGAGGGAAGTTTGATTTCAGACAAGGCTCAAGGGTGCCCAGAGGCTGCAGCATCAGTGGCGTCCTGTTTCTGCATCCGTCCTCTAAATTTTTTTTGGCCAATCCACGTGTTTAATGCCCCCCAAAAGCTCGGCTGGACGGTGCTGTCCGTCTCAAGAGGTGTTGAAGGCAGCGTGGCCGCGCGGGGCGGCCGAGCCGCAGCTGCTGACCAGACTAGGCAGCGGGAGCTCGTTACAGGACATCTCGGTACAGCGACTTTCAAAAATATTACACCAGCATGTTTACTGAATTCCCCTTCACCTTATAAATGCAGGCGCTGATAGTAAAAGTGAAATATTTAACCAAGGTGATACAACTCAAAGACAGTTCTCAGCTCACTGATTCTGACTCTTTTTCCTGGCACTTAAAACATTTTAACATCAAGGGGAACCATTTTTTTTTTTTTTTTTTTTTTTTTTTACCTTAATCCATCCATTTCTTCCATGTCGTCCAGTGTGATCATCCCATCACCGAGGATGATGTACAAAAATCCGTCGGGACCGAAGAGCAGCTGGCCTCCCAGGTGTTTTCTGTGAAGCTCTGCAACTTCAAGAAACACTCTGGCTGTTCTCAGGTCAGCTTGATGGGGGTTTTTCCTACATGGTGAGGAGGGAGCAAACCACGATTGTTAAAGACGTAAGGTGGATCCGCAGAAAGTAAGTAGCACACAAACAGGGACGCAAACACCTGGCCCATAAATAAGCAAACATATACTTAAAATGCAGCAGATAAAAATGACTGAGAAATCACATTATTTTCTAGGTTTCTTCTGAAGTGACATTAGGTGGCAAGAGAATTGCAGGGCAGGTGCCAAAGCTACCATTGTCCACAATTTTCCTGAAAGAGCCATATGGGGTTTTAAGCAAGATGGAGATGGTGGTTTAATTATTGCCACCTTACGGTTAATCATTTGTAACATCAAAACAAAAAATTAGGAAGGGCAGATGAGAAAATAAGGCTAAATGACTTTCAGTGATACCTGGATACTGTGTATTCCACAACTCTCAGTATATGGTCGTGAGGCCCCATAGCCCACCGTTCTTGGTTGGTGGTATAAGACACGTAGAGCTTTCCATTTTTCTTGTAATTGGGATGGAATGCAAGGCTTAGCAGTCCTCTTTCATCTCCTCCCTGCAGTCAAATGAAAAACACAAAGAATTGTGAAGTTAATTATGTTCTTTATTGTGTTTCAACTGGAACCCCCAAAAGAGTCTCTTTCTTTCTTCTGGATAATCTTTGCCCAAACTCTTTTCTTTTCTTCCTTGCCTACTGCACAAAAAGGATTATAAAACATTTCACTTTGCGGAACTCTTTAAGGGTTGGAAGGAGACAATTGCGTTGCACGGTTATCTATGAGTACACCACTTTTGTCGAGTGATTTGTGTATGGAATCTGGGGGAGCTCGGAAGACAAGTTTAAGTGCTGTGAAGAATTCTTTGCTGGGTTACTAGGTTGCTTGCAGTTCACAGAAGACAAATAAAAAGGTTCGTAATCAGCAGTCACTTCCAATCCAAGTCTCCAAAACCTAAAACACAGTGTGGGCTGCCAACTCCCACTGTCTTGGCAATATGTTTAGAAAACAGTTAAATTGCTTGTGTAATATGTAAACCTTTGTTTTACCCTGGAGGCAGCTACATCAGTTGTCACAACCATGGTGGTCTGCTCGTCATAGCAAGGTAATAAGCAGCCTTGGCCCTATCTACATAGAAATGAGGTATTTTTACATGTCTCCCTTCCCTGGATAGAGTTTTTCTTTACAGAAAGAGGGAGAAATGAGAAGTGAGCTAAAAGCCAGGGCTGGGATGGGGGTGGGAGAAATACTCAAAAGGAAAGGGGACACTTGGAAATAAAAGAAAAATCCCAAACAAATTTCTTTTGTTATTATATGAATGTCAAGAATTGTATACATTAGGCATGCCAAATGCTGTAACAATTAAAACATCATCATGTTTCTTAAATAGAAAGGCATTTTATCTTTATTTTCTGCTAATTCAGCTTGAGGAAACTCAATATGGTCTCGGCATTTGTTTTATCCCACAAGTAGTCTAGGAATTTCTATAATGAAATCAAAGTATCTAAAATTATCTAGATCAGAGACTTCAAGTTCATGTGCTAGTAAGCCAGGGAGCCCTTTCTCTGTAGCCTGACGGGCTATACACAGTGGAGAAAAATGTGACAGAAACTGAATGTTACAATTGTCACTAGGACATCACCTTCCACACGCTATTCCACTAAACATCACAACATCTCCTATGGTGAACAGCTGTCAGTCACTCCTCGGAAGAGTTAGAGGACAAATAAATCTCTAATACTGTAACTTCTTTACAAGGTCATGCTCAATCATGGACGCACTCTCCGGCCTTTGTCCCCTGGAAGAGCATGTGTTACTAGCAAAGCACAGAACTGTTTGTAGTTTGTGTGCTACATGGATTTGTGAATTTACAGTTTTAGGCATAAAATCGGGCTTTTAATAAACATAGTTTTAATTCCTGGATTAGAGAAAAACTCCTTCAAATGCATGCCATCCAAAGCAGAAACATTCAGACTTTAAGAGAGTATAAATAATAAAGTGGATGCAAAGATCCCAGAACTACCAAATGATTCTTCATACTAATCTAAAAAGTCAGCCTCTTCATTTGCAATATCACCATATGCTTAATTTTAATTTTAGGCAAAGGAACAATCTCACTGAAGGGTAAGGCTCTCTGACTGTGATTTATGAATAAGCCTCTGTTTTTTGGATTGTCTTGCTACGACGATTTTAACATTGGCTCGACGTTGCTGTTTTTCTTCTTCTATCTTCATTAAACAAATATCTCTTGCCTTTCTGATGAGACGTAGAAAGCAGGGATGTGTAAGTAAGATTCGGTCATAGAAAAGCCCCTGCATGTCTAAACCTCCTTGATGGATGTATAAGGAGGCCCTGGGGGGTTCGGGTGGGGATTTAGTTCGTGATTAATTCTCCTTCCGCACATATTTCCCCCTAAATCTGTGAATGCAGGGTAAGTACAGCACGCCCACTTCACAAAAGTTTGTGTTCCCTTATAAGAAGCTTTTGTTGAAAGTAGGTCTTTTGTAACTTTTAATCAAATCATCTGAAAGACAGTTTGAGCTGGAAAGCAACATGGTTTAAAACTGTGCTGGCTGGTTTTTCGGGAATTAGGAATGTAGGATTCACGCACAAGAGAAAGATGGACGGGCAAAGGGATTTAAATAAATCCCCAAGTGATGGAAGTTCACCTTAGAGATGTCCTTATTGTGTGAATGTTTTGGGGGGGGCACCACTGACTTCTAATAAAGTGCCAAATATAGAAAGAGAGTGAGACATTTGAATGACAAGAAAATAAATCAAGAAAGCCATTTAAAAAATGTCAATAATCCTGAATTTTTCAGGTTATAGGATTTACATTTGTTTAATCATTACATATGATTTCATGTTTTTAAAGTCAACTTCTAGGTGCAAAGTAGTGTTGTGGGGGGTTTAGACACATGACTAATTACTTTTAAGTCATTTCAGAGAAATACTCTCATAATTATATTGAGGACAAAATTTAATGTTTTATGTAAATATTCTAGAGTGTCTCTCGAAACTAGCTTTTAAAATTATCTAGGATAACACAACTCCTAAATGTTCAGAGACTGGGAAAGAGACATGTATGACTGCTGTCAGGAGATTAAAATATTAGTAGGCTCACATAGCTTGAATTAGCCTTCAGAGTTACGCTGTCCATTCAAAGTATGTTACTGACCAATCACAAGCATGGAGAATACGTCGATTGGGTGTTTAAGCCTTAACTTTGGAGCAGGGTCAGAGGCCACACTGCCAGAAACACCACGAGACATCTGACGCTTCCAGGTCCTCTATGGTTGCTTCAAGCATCGTCTTCATCGGCATCAGAGCCGGGGTGTTGGCCCCTGGAGGCAGGACGGAAGCCAGCAGCCCAGCTCTCCCAGGCTCAGCAAGAAGCCCTTGTGTCGATGTTACTGACTTTCCCCTTCCTCCTTCCCCTCATTATGTGTAGCCTGATGGAATTAAAACCATGCAGCCTTCCAGAAATGTCAAATTATTGAACTGTTTCTGGTGAGCATCTGGGGAGAAGGAACCTCTAGTGATTAATTAGTTCAGCCAAGCTGGTTAAAAAGGGAGAAAAACATATTTGTAGAATGGCAAAGGAAGACCCGTGGTGCGGGGAGCCACACCTTTCAAAACGACAGTGACTTCTAACAGCATAGTTTTGAAAACTGTTAACTCAATGTCCAAAATATTTTATCCTTCCCCATGTGAAAAGCAGCAATGTGTCCAAACTATTCACATTATACTTTGTACTTCATTACTGATAAGAAACCCTTTGTGTATACCTTATGCTTCTAGGAGCACACATCACTACTAGAACCAAATGGGCAACAAGTAATTTATAAGCGAGATGTCAGGGTTTCCTCTGTTTGGGTAATTTTTTTTTCCCCCCAAGCTCACTGATTGAACTCTCATCTGAGCATCTTCAGAGGCTACAACGAGCTTCTCCCTTTGTCCCTTCCCCTTGCTCAGTCCTCCCAGTACCACATCAACTTCTGGACAGACCCTCACCAAGCACCAATGACTCCTAAAAATCAGGTAGTCGAATGATTTGAAGATAATATCTCTATACACTTTGGAGCCTTGAGATTAACCCATGTTTCAGAATAAATCATAAAACCCTCCTTAGGGACTTTGAATAAGTAGTTCACTGCCATTCTGATTATCATTCAGCTCTCAGGAACAATTTCACACAGTCAGCAGAAAAGAGACAAAACCCCAAACAAAGAGGATCAATGACTTTCGTGTAAATCCTAGATCAGATCTAGTCCCATAGTTTTGAGGTAAACTCCTCCCTGGTGAGCACCTCAAAGTTCTAACCAATTGACTAAGGAAGATTCTTTGAAGGAAATGAAGCATCTGTTGAAAAAGACAGGTAGTCATAAAATGATTGTGACAGAAAGAATTCTTTTTCTTTTTTAAGAGAACTTGTGGGGCATGGTCTTTCATGATGGTATTTAAAGAAAACATTAACTTCATACTTTCAATGTGGTTAAAGTTAATTTTTTCTGATTTCCAACTTATTTAAAATTTGTTTTAACATTTTATATTTGACAATTGACTTGTGCATTTTAGGAAACGGGACTGGACAGCACTGAACTGGAAGCACTGTTTCTCATTTTTGCATAGTTTTCTTGGTGACCATTTGGCAAGTGACTAGGTTCAAGTTCAGCAGTGTACCCAACGGGCCTACGGCAATGAAACAGAAAGCCAGGGAATGTAAATTAAACAACACACTGCTGAGTTCAAGATATTCCTTGATACTGCCTTGACAAAAATTTTTGTATTTAACATTCATTCGACAAATATTTATTGAATGCCTACTACGCGTTAGACCTTGTACTTGGCACCAGGGATAAGATAATCAATAAAAATGAATTCCTGCCCTCCAGGAATTTTTGCATGGAAGCAGATAACAAAGTAAGTTTTTAGTTGTTTCACCCCCCCTCCTACTTTCTTATGATGCTGATTTGGGGTTTTGTGGAGGGGGATCTTAAACAGTGCTGTGCTATTAGAAATACGCAGGGCCCAAAATACAAGTATTAAAGAGAATAAACACATGTTCTGGGTAACTTCCGACACAAAGGTTAATTAGTATATTATCACTGAGCTTTCTCTACTGTAAAACATGATGGGAAAAAGAAAAAAAGCTTGGTTTTATAACAGATAAATTACATGAAAATTAGGCAGAGTTTCTGCCAACACAAGACCACCTTCTAACTTAACTTACATACATGCCCCAGGCACACAGGTGTGAAGGCCTCCAGCAGAACTGTTGTTCTCTTAATAACGAAAGGGCTTCTAAGGATTAACATAAGAACCGAGGGGTGGTATTTTTAATTCTCTATAAAGTCTATACTTTTATTATAAGGCAGGTTATGGCATTTCCTTTGTTAATTGTGATCCAAATGTCTATGTTTTGCTAGCACGTGTCAGGAAAGGAGCAAGAGGACTTGGAGACCAGTGTGGACCACTCAAGCAAACCTGTGCTTCTGAGACCGGAACCTTTCGCTGTTCAGACAAGAGAAATAAATTTGTCTGAGAATTGTTAATTCAAACAGAACATCAGGTGTCTTCGTTTTCTATTGTTGCTGTAAAAAAAAATCACCACAAACACAGTGGCTTGAAACAACACAAATCTATTATCTTAAAATCTGTAGGTTAGACTACAGCATGGGTCTCACCTGGCTAAAATAAATGTGTCTGCAGAGCTGGGCTGCTTTCTGGAGGCTCTAGGGCATAATCCACTTCCTTTCCCTTTCCAGTTTCAAGAAGCCATGTGGCATCCTTGGTTGGTGCCCTCTACCCTCCATCTTCAAAGCTGGTTATGGTAGGCTGAATCCTCATAATCTCATCGCTCTGACCTTCTCTGCCCCATCGTCCACTTTTAAGACTTTGTGATGACACTGAACTCATCTAGATAATCCAGTGTAATTTGAATTCCCCTTTGCCAGGTAAAGTAACATAATCACAGGTTCTGGAGATTAGGTTGAGGACATCTTTTGGGAAAGAGCATTACTCTTTTTTGGTCTACTACATGTCTACTTTAATCTGTGTTTTAAAAGGATCCAAAGCACTGATGCCTTGAACCATCTTGGCCATGCCCTACTGTGAGTGCCCTGAAAGAGGAGACTGGTGAAGTTCACCCACAAATTCATAAAGAGATACTTAGGGAAAGCTCTCCCACAGCAATCACTCTCTCTTAGCTGTCCGTGTTGCAAGATCAACCAACACCCTTCGGAGTGAAGTGAAAGCACTTTTCAGAATTGAAGAGAAGGTGGAGACCATTAGATAACATGTGAGCATATATGAATTCAGTCAAGAGCAAAACTGTATTAATCCCAGGATGCAAAGAAGGAAAAATTTCAACATGAGCAAACTGTTTCTACTAACTGGAGGATTTTAATCTCACTAAAACTTATTTTGCTTAGTTCGTAAGTTTCAAAACACACTGTATAGTATTAATTTCTTCACAACACCTGGAAAAGACAGGAAGCAGTGCTTTTCAATAATTCCAAAAGTCTAATTTGGTCTCAGAAGAAGAGTCAATCCCCTGAGGACCCTGAGTTAGCTTATGGGAGGGGCTGCATGATTTGTTTCTGTGCTATAATGAAAAATAGACTTGGTCTTTGTCCCTGGTTTTTGGCACAGACCTCCTAAAACCACTGGAATTTCCTGAGTGACAGGAGTATCTTTTGTCCTTGCTAATGGTCAATCTCACCTGAGTTTATGCTAAAGAAGTGATTCTTGGTGGACCGTCAGATACCTTCAGGAAGGGGGCTGGTGCCAGAGGAACCAACAAAGGTAATTAAAGGATGAGTACTTTCAGTCCCACCCTCCAACCTCCAGGGAGGAGAGAGGGACTGGAGGTTGAGTTCAATCACCAATGGCTATGATGGAATCAATCATATCTACTTAATGAAGCCTCCATGAAACCTTAAATGATGGCATTTGGAGAGCTTCCAGGTTGGCCAACACACTGAGGTGCTGGAGGGTGGCATGCCCAGAGAGGGCATGGAAGCTCCACGTCCCCCCAGCCCCATGCCTTTCCCTATGTGTCTCTTCCGCCCTCTGACTGATCCTGAGCTGAAGCTTTCATAATAAACCAGTAATAGTAAGTAAAGCAGCTTCCTGAGTTCTGTGAGCTGTTCTATGAGTGACTAAGTTTGCGGGGGAGCTGGTAAGAACCCCTGAATTTGTAGTCATTTGGGCAGAAATGTGCGAAGCCAGTGCTTGGAACAGAGATAGTCTTGTAGGACTGAGCTCTTAATCCATGGGGTCAAGGTTAACTCCAGGGAGTTAGTGTCAGAATGGAACTGAATTGTTGAACACCCACTTGGTGTTGGAGAATTGGTTGCTGTGAGAAAAAACAAAACAAAACAAAACAAAAAACCCCAACTCTGTCATCTGGTATCAGAAGACATTCCAGAAAAAATCTGAGAGGTTCTTTAGCTCATCCTCCTCTCTAGGGAGAAGGTCATGGTCAACTCTATCGAAGAAGTTGAAGTTATACTTGGAATAATTTGGTACTCACACAAATTTTACTTTGGAAATCAACATTTTTATAAAATATCTTGTGCCATTTTATTATTCACTCTTTCGGCTTTTCTTCCCTTCACTGTACTCTGAGCATGAAAGCAGCCACAATACACTAAGACCCTATCACATATGGTACTAATTCTCCCCATTTCTTTAAAATTTCCTCTATTTTTCCAGATTTGGTTTTTCTTTTAGAGAAGTCTTTAACTTCCTTCAACTACTCTCTCGGTTTCCTGATGACTGAATGCTCTTCCAGGCACTGTCTTGTCCCTTCAAGGCCTCACTTCTGTCTAATAGTACTTCCCACTGCTCCTGTTCTCAAAGAAAGTATTTACAGCCTTCACGTGCTGGCAGGAGCCATGGCTACCCTGAGCACACTCCCCCCAAAGGGAGGTCTGTCCTTCGAATGAAGTTGGAGAGACGCTAGAAGATACACGGCAATTCAGAGTTTTTAGGATGTGTCTTAAGGGGAATATGATTTCTGCTGTGGACCAATTGGTCCATGTCAAATCTATGTTTAGGATTGCACATTTTATCTTCTGAAGGTATAGCAAATGCAAAAACAGACTAGAAAAGTACACATGAGAGGATGGAAGATAATCTAGATGCAGACCAGCTATCTCCAAGTCACAGTACCTTCTTCAACAATTCTCCTCCTCACTCTTTTCAAACATAAACAAAATAAATCAGTTACACTGGGTTTAAGTTCCAACCAACACAGAGGGAAGATACTAAAGGTGATTCTTTTCTAGAATTTACAGCTTCCCAGCTGCTTCTCATTCCATATACTAATGTTCTTTTGACATCTCCCGCCTACAGGGAAAAAAGTACACAGATATTCAGTTATATTTGTAAAAACTGTTACGGTCACACTATTTTATGTGTGGGTGTACACGATTTATTTTACACAAATTTTATGTTTGTCAGATGGAATCAACTTCCATATTTCTGTTTTTCCCTAAGTTTTTACCTGTTTGAACTGTGACCTCTAACCCAGTATGGCACATTACATGGTGGATTGGCTTGTCCCTTTTACACTGTCCATGCAGCAGTTAGCTGCAGTGGAACCTTTCCACGTGCTACCCGAGGAATCCCATATGCTCTCAGGGACTGGCCTGAGCACTAGGGACTATCTGACTCAGTGTGTGTCAAGAGTTAATAATACCTGTGACATCCCAAAGTTCAGTTCTCCAAAACATCTACTCTAAAAGAAAAGATGCTTCAAATTAAACTTAAAAATATTAAAACCAAAATGCATGAAACATCTATTTGAAATAATAATAAAATACTAAAGCTACAAAAAGTGTAAATTCCTCTTAGAAACAAAATTCTAAGAATTTTTTTCTATTTCTTACTTTTGTATCTATAAGAAATGATAGATGTTCACTAAACTTACTGTGGTCATCATTTCATGATGCTGTAACTTTAAACTTATGCATGCTGTATGTCAATTACATCTCAATAAAACCAGAAGAAAAAACACCCCCAAATCCTAGCACTCAACACTTTTTTGAAGAAGGAAATGTACAGGGGTGTTGGCAACACTTAGAGAAAGCAAACCTCTTATGCTGTATGTTTAGGGTACGTGAAAATAAATGAACAATAGTTTGACAAGAAACCAAGAGTATTCATGGAGTTAAAAATGAATAAAAATGATAATTAAAAAAGACTATGACTATACTAAACTCTTCTGTTACAAGCTACAGGTTTAATACTTGTTGGACCTTAGATTTTAAAAAGTGTCTATTTCCTGTATAACACAGGATATTCACTTTCTTGTAATAACCTATAGTGGAAAATAATCTGAAAAAAATTATATGTATATATATATATTTTGCTGTGTACCTGAAACTAACACACTATTATAAATCATCTATACTTCAACTAAAGAAAGAATGAAAGGAGAAAGAAAAGAAAGAAAAGAAAGAAAAGAAAGAAAGAAAGAAAACACATTTCTAGACTGAACTGTAAATGAGTGAAGTATTGGGCAGCTACATTGTTAGGCACAGCAAAATGTATGTAATTTATGTAATATGTAAATTAGGAACTAAACCAATTCTCCTCTAGACTATGAGCTTCTTTTTTTTTTTTTTTTTAAATAGCATTACTCTTTTTTGTTGTATTATTTATTTTACTTTGGTGGAGGGGGATAATTAAGCTTTGTTTATTTTTAGGAAGTACTAGGGATTGATTCCAGGATCTCATGCATGCTAAGGATGAGCTCTACTGCTTGAGCTATACCCTCCCTAACTGTGAGCTTCTTAAGGGCAGGGACCTTATCTTGGCATTTCTAGTGTCTTAGAAAGTATCTCATCTATGCCAGTGGAAGCCTTATCATAAAAGGTAACATGTATTGAGCTCTTACTTTATACCAGAGACCATGCTAAGTAATTTGCAAGCATTATATTGTTTAAACTGTATACCTTTATAAAGCTTAATACTATTTTATTATTATCTTTATTTTCTGGATTAGAGACACAGATGCATGGAAGATTTGAGTAACCTGCCTAAAATGTACAACCGGAAGTCACAAAGTAAAGATCATCTGATTGGAGGAAAAATAACGTCAACAATACTGTTCCACCGCCGCCCTCCAAATAGTTCCGAAAGGAAGACATGAACAAACACAAAACTGATTGTATTCCCTCATCAGCACCCATTGTTCATGGACTGAGGCAGTATTGAAACAGTCTTGCTTAAGTTTACAAAGCTCTGCAGGAGAATAAAATGAAGCTTATACATCAGTTATTTTAACACAACGGTTAATTTAGGCTTTAGGGCCATTGATAAACCGACTATCTGGAAAATAAAAATCCTGGCTTGTGTACATTTCCGCGGTGTAAATACTCTCACCATGGCCGATTTCAAACTGGCAACTTAATATCTCTGACTTCGGTGTGAGAAGGAGGAGCACAGTTAGCGCTGGCAAACCCCGGACCACCACTGCGAAGCATTTCTACTCTCCTTCACACCTCTTTTATCACACCTCCCTCCCGCAGTGTGGCGCTCTTATCTTTTCTCTCTTGCTTTACAATTCTATCAGACCTGTTCCTTTCAATGTAAAGCACCCAAATCTTTTTGTGAATTAGACAGGGGTTCAAAATAATTAAATAAATCATTAATTAAAGAGAGGAAAGAGTTTTTTTTTTTTAAACTGGATTTTAGATGAAACAATACATGAAAACTAGTATACCACCAAAAAACAGAGTAGCACACTCAACAATCCTTTCGAGGCGTTTACCTGGTTATTTAATGTGATAGAGGCAAATGAAAACTCCTCGGTAAATATTTTTTCTCCCTCTAATAAAGCCCCTCAGATAATCAAAGAAGACAACGAATGTAAAACCACTTTGTAAATTCCAACGTGCCATGTGAATGGAAGACATAGCTACTACAATGGACAGAGAGGCAAGAGCCAGCCTCAAATCTATCTGATCCATAAAATAGTAAGATTTGGGAAGGGAATGTGATTTTTGAAGTAGAGAATGTGTAGCCCTACATTTGAATCAGATGAGGAATGCATTTAAATTAAGTAGAGGAAGTATTATCTTGCCTGCTACCATCCGAAGAACTTTTGGACTTCAGAAAATTGCAGGCATGGAAAGGCACATTTATACTTATATTTAGCACCAGGCTTACCACATAGTTTTGATAAAGATCTGTCTATATCTTTTCAGCAGATTTAGATGGTATGTGTTACCAGTGGCTCCTTAATGAATGATTTCCAAGACGGGGTAATCTGAGTTTTTATTCCAGGATTGAAACATACATACTTGGCCACTGCAGAAATCTTTTTCTTTTTTAGTTAAAAAATATATGTATTTAGAGTTCATAGGCTCTAAAGTTAAACTAATTTCTTTAGTAAACAAATAAAAGGAAAGGGAGAAACAAATTCACCCAACATTTCTGTGATCTCCAATAATACTGATGACAAATCACAATATTTCCTTCCCACAAAAAACAAACTTTATGTGAAAACACACTTCCAAGATTTGTGATAGAAAAATACGCAACTTTGATATTGCCAAACAGCTGTGAAAATTACCTCAGAGCAATATGGACTGATATAACAGATACTTATATTAATTTTAAAAAGACACTGAGTTTAGAGTCAAATTTGAATATCCAGTTATGAACTAAGCAAAAATATAAGATTATCCAGAACATGTGAGAGTATATACATTCATTAAAAAAAATGCATATCCCCAAAGACTTGACGACACTGCAGAATAAAGTAAATATTTGTTTATGTTTAGGGGATTTCAGTTTTCCATTCTCTCACTCTCTCAAGGATTTCCTTAGGATCATTCTTAAAGTATAAATATTTTTAAAAAATTGTTAGGTTGACAAATATTGGGCAAACCTTGTTAGGAAGCAAATGATTCCTTTGGAAGAAGGAAGACGATTTAGAAAGTACCTTAACGCCTTCAAATTCCCAAAATGTATTTTACTTAATGGGTAAGAAATGTCCCTCATTTGACTCGCAGTTTGGAAATCTCTTTCTTAGAATGACTTGGTCTATAATAAAGAAAAATAATTTTTCATAGTTTATTAATAAAGGTCTAACAAAGTTAAGGACTATTAAGTTTTATAAGAATAAAAGTAAATTTTAAATAAAATTATTAGAAATATTAAATTTTCATACTGAAACAAAAGAAAGAAAATGGCCTCATAAGATTTCATTTACCATCCTTAAAGCTAAAATCTTTGAGGCACTAAGTCTGACACTTTATTTAAAACATTAAGCCCAGGAATATAAAGAATGCTTCCCTGATATTTTCCCCTGACTTGTACCTTTGTAGTTTGAAAAATCTTTTTTCTCCTGCTGGAAAATGGAAGATTCAAGGTCCTTTCAATGACAGAAAAAAATCACAATATTAAGGATTAATGCTTAACTCTAGCTAAGGGTAAAAACTGTCTTAAATGAATTTGACCTGTTACTTTTATAAAGTTTGTTTTTTATGATGTGTGGCTAATATGGTGGTCATGCAGCTAAAAGCATTATCTTCACATCATTACATAGAAATATAACACTAGGATACTTGAGTTTTTTAGTCATGTTTCACTGCTCTATGCCATTATATATTTCCTATTGTTACTCTAAAGAAGAACTTAAACTGACTTATATGAGAACAAACATTAAAGAATTAAGTAAGATTATTGCCTTGAAGAGAAACCTTGAAAAAAATCCCAACTGTTTAGACCACCAAGGAACACTAATAAATTTAAGAAAATATGAGGTTTCCTCTCTGTGACTTCTCTTGAAAAGTTATGCAATAGATTGCTGCAACTTCAAGGTCATGTAAAAATTATGGTACTTTTGAAATTATTTTCTGAGTACAGTTTGTATGTGCATGATTTAGATGTCAATTAAACTTTGCCATTGACCAAGATCGCAAAACCAAATCTTTGAATCTCTGATATTTTCATGAATCACTACTTCACAAAATGATCAGATGCAGAATGCTAGCAACACAGCAACACTAAAAAATGTTCAATCTAAATTTTCATTTTTACATTAAAAAATCATTCTTATTCCAAAATGTCATTAGTTACAAATCAACATTGAGAAAACAAATGTTTGCTATGCCTCAGATATCCAAAGTAAGCAACTCTTTTTGAAATTTGATATAGTACATATTTATACTACTCTGAATAAAAGCAATTAATATATATTTCTGGGAAATGCATCTTTAATATTAAACTATGTGACAATTTAAAATATAAATTTCTTCAGTTTCATATTTTCTGTAATCAGGAAAGTATGATATTATTGCATTAAGATAGAATAAGTGTGGGAACTATATATTATAGATATCTGAAAAAACCTGAAGTCCAGATTAAAGATGTGAAAGTAATTGTAAAATAGGATTTATCAAAAAAGACTAAGGGAGGGCTTGGATTTCTTAATTTCAAAAAAAAAAAAATCTGAGAGCACATAACTTGCCTCAAATACATGAAGATTTGTTTTAAGGACAGTGTCTGTCTGTTCACCTTTTTCATAGAAGTTTCACCAGTAGGACAGTTTTCAGCGCAAAGGAAGCTCTGTTCCCTATAATTCTTAATATAATGGAAAGCATACTTTATGTATTTCTGGATAATATAATTTTGGATCAAAAGGCAGAATCTGTGGAAACTTCTGATAATTAAATTGCCTAAGATTGTATTCTTAGTTAACTTTGGGAAGAGCCAAACAAGAACAGAGTTTTCTAATACGGTTATAATTCAACATTTGTAGCAATGTGGACAAAACTGATGGAACGTTCATCGTCCCATTTTAATTCACAAAATCTCCAGGTAGAGATAAGTTCCTGGTTGTAAATCATAGGGCAAATGAGGTGTTTATAAAGGTTCCACTTTCTCGACTGCCAGCACCCACTTTCATCATCTATAACGTCGTCAGCATCTATCCTCCCTCACTGCACAGCTCCCGCCCTCAGATTCCAGCATCCACTCCATCTTCAAGGGGTAAATATGGCGGGCCAGCTGCTCCCATGTCATGATGCATCACATTACTATTCATTTATGTCAAGAGGATGGGCTCAGGGATTTAGACTGCCTAGTTTTGCAATCTGGCTCCTCCACTTGCTAGCTTCTTGACATAAGAAAGTTACTTAGCTTCTCTTGTCCCAGTTGAACCACCTTCAAAATAGGGACATTTCCTGTCTCATAAGTTGTTGGGAGGTAGTTAACAGAGTGCAGAGTGGGCCCCGACGCACGACTGATGCTCAGCAAAAGTTGGCCAGTTGCTCTATGCCATGGCTGGGCTACCATGGTCTAGTTGGGGATAGGAACTTTGGACAAGTAAGCCTTCAAACAAATACATAATTGCATTTTGGGAAAGCATATTGGGAAAATCTAATTTAGACCAGGGGGTCAGGGAAAGCCTCTCTGAAGATGGACATTCAAGCTGAGACTTCGGGGGCCAGACAATGAGAAGAGAGAAAAATCCAAGGAAAGAAACAGCATCATCTCCCAGAGAGACACTTTATTAATATTGGGTATGATTCTTTGGGAGAAAAGAAATGCAACGGAAGAGTATAAAGGTGCACCCAACTCTCCCATTCTTGCCCTGATTGTGGAGAGTTTTGGAGATCTGAGGGCACAAGGTCAGCACAGTGAAATAAATGTGGGTTTTAAATTGGGAGCTGGATTTGAATCCGCTTTATGACTTATAGGCTATTTGACCTTGGGGAAGTAATTTAACACACTTGAACTTCAGGGTTTTTTTTTTTTTTCTTTTTCCTATTGTAAATGAATTATAACTTCTACTTTGTAACATTTCTTTTTTAGTGAAAAATGCACAAAATAAAAATTTTTATTTACTTTTAGTTACTCACTAATCAGCCCTTGTCTTCCTCATGGTGGGGGGCAGAGGGATGGACCAGTAGTTCACGTAGGCGGTAGGCACGGGGGTGCCATCCGTCAGCGGGAGGAAGGATTGAGACTTTAGGGTTCTATCCAGGGACGAATAAGCATTTATTCATTCATCAATTATCCTAACAGAGCTATAACCTCAAACCAAACGCCACTTTTGAAATATACCAGGCCAGCTCTAAAAGAAATGACAACTCAATTATCCTTTCTAAACACTCATAATTTTTCCATTTTGATAGGAAAATCTATTGTTTCTGTTTTGATGGTTTCAAGTGGAAAACAGTTGTCGCATAAAGTGTCTGATTTGTTTCTCATTTGATGGCATGTGTGACAAAGTGACTTCCAGGGTGAAGGCTCTGGAAGGGGCATTGCTGATGGCATTTGGTTTTCTCATGTGTGGCATCTGCAGTAAAGCTGTACACCAGAAACTAATACAACATTGTAAATCAACTATACTTCAATAAAAATAAATAAAATTGTTCTTTGATTTGTAGACTAATCCAAGCAGTAGTTTAGACAAAAATACAAGGTCATTACGTCCCATTACGAGTTTTAAGAAATTGTGTGCTTTGCTATTATGCTGTTTTTCATGACAAATGTGTAAAAGAGAACTGATGATAATTTAGTCGTCCTAGAATTACTTCCTAGGATTAATGTCACTAGAAAACATCAGGTAAAGCATTAAGGGATAACACTAGACAATTTGTTTTTCTTCATAACTAGTGGTCTAGAGCTTCAGAGCAAAAACACTAATAAAAGTCAGTCATCATTATGATGTCACTCTCATAATTTCCTTAGAAATAAACCAGCAAGTACAAAAAATATTTATAATGTACGACATCATCTATGTGCCTTTCCATTGCTTAAACTTTGGGTTATATTTAGTGAGGTTTCCTGTTTGTCATAAAGAACACCTTCTGGGTGAAATAAAATACATTAATAAAAGCCCCCTGAAGTCAAACTATCTTTGTGAATCGCACGTGTGCTGGCGAAGCTTAAACACTATGGACCGAGACGACTCTATGACCTAATCCAACAACTTGTAAAAAGATTTTTTTCATTTGTGTGACCCAAGCTCTTTGGAAAGTATTGATCTGTCCCTGAAATGGTTTAAGTAGCTAAAAGCAGCTCCCAAATGACATCCCCCTACTGGTGTGGCATGGGCCCTAGAAGGCATTTATAACACACCAAACTTGTTGGAGAAATGAGTGCCCTGATGATATTTATAGTTAAAGTTTTTTGGTGCTCTTACTTTAAACCCATAAAATGTCTACAGCCTTTTCCCACATCCAGTCTCCAAGTAATGATGACTTATGCAGAATAGGAGACAGGAAACTTGAGAAGTGTTGTCTGTATGAGAAACAATTCTCAGTTCTTCTATTCTTGCATATAACTTCTTAGATGATGCCCTTCCTCATTCATCCCATTCTGCAACTGTTTCATCTGGTGGAGTTAATTAATGTCTACCAGTTGACATATCTCTCTGACATTTAACATGCTCCCCAAGACATGTGTCTTTTGGACTACGAAGTGGACTTGGGAAAATAAAAGAACAAAAGAGCCTCAGGTTTCTTCAAATACATTAGAAGGGCCTAACGCTCCTCTATAAGTTCTAATATTTAGACTCCCCATTTGTTTTGGCAGAAAAATCAAACTCCCCATTCATCTAAGATAGAGAGAGCCTTATCTCATTCACAGGTGAGCCTTTTCCCCAAGACTTGCATGAATAATGCATTTTCACCTGTTGGCTGCTTGGGACTTCAAAAAACAAAAACAAAAAAGACTCTCCAATTCTAAAGAAGGACATTTTGTCAACTGACATCAAACTGGGGCTCTTCCGGCAAGCCACTCTTAACTTCCTTTACAATCACAAAGCTCCAGGCCAAGTCGGGCTTAGCTTCTCTTTCTGCTTAACAAGCTGTTTCAAGGTTGACCCATACTTGGGAACAGAGGCTGACGGGAGCAGAAACATGATCTGAGTCTAGCTTTGTGTTAGTTTATTATGGAATGCTCACTGAAGACAGGATTGTTGGAGATCAGTGTTGATTCTGGAGCAAAAGGTCTTCAAATATTCACAGGTTGGTTTTTGGATGGTTATTTCACAATTACTAGAGTCAGACAGACGGGAATTTGAATCCTAGTTCTGTCAGTTACTAGATATACATCGTAGGAAGACTACTTAACTTTTCTGAACATGAGTTTTCTTATCTATAAAATAGGAATATTAATACCCAAATTATAAGAATATTAATAGTCATACCCAGAATTAAGGGTGGGGGGTGTATCTTAAAAAGTCTCTGAAATACAGTAAAACTTCAAAACAGCGTATCTGCTTCCCTCTCCAGTTAAAAGGTATATGCAAATGAAGTGAAAGGTATCAAACTTAACTTTGATAATGCTGAAACGGCCTAGAGGTCAATAGCAGAAAGATTCCGAAAACTTATTAGGCACCTGAAGCACCTAAAGTGCTAACTAGACCAAATGACTTTCATGGCTTCGTGGTGGGGGGGAAATGATGTGATGGATTGTTCCAAGAACGAAAACACAGAAGCACCAGTTTAGTCTGGGGCGACCCCACATAGAAAGAAAGAATTGGTTGGCTTCCCCTTTACCATTAAGGCTCACTGATTCTTGAGCATCTCTAATACATTTTCTTGATTCCTACTTGTAGGAGATTAAAATACCCGCCAAGAGGTTGGAAGAAATTAAGCATTAAGTTTATACTAGTTTACAGTCAATGCATTAATGTCTACTCTAAACCAAAGTACGTAGAAGACTGGTTGGAGAAGAGGTGGATTTGCCAGATACTACATTTAGTCCCTTGATTTGTTTGAGCAGCACCATCTGTGGGGTCATACTTTAAGTGAGTGGCAGCCCTTCCCCTCTACCACCAAAGCACCCTACTTTATATGCAAGCAATGTTTACTGCCATGTGGCTTTCCTGGGCAGGACACACGGATATTATTAGGATATCGAAGCAGTCATTGCATGGATGGCTGATGCCTAGACAGACAGACATAAGCAGGATTACCCACTACATCATTCAGTTGTAACCAATGAATGATAAGAGGACTGGCTGACTATCACAATACACGGAATGACAAAGCTGTGGTCTATTACCAAAGAATAGACCACCCTTGCCCTGAAGGCTTGATCATTTATTTCAAGCCAATCTGTCATGGAGCCTAAGAGATAAAGAGTGATGCCTTGAACAGGAACGATTTGGAAAGAAATCCAGTGTCAACATCTTTCTTTTCAGTGTTTCGGCTTTCATACGTATTCTGAGAAACCTTTTGTCCCTTTGACTGTTGAAGCCAGACTAAGGTCTTGTTGGGAAGATCCGACAGTCACACAAGCTCTTTGCTGAGTGCTGTGGCCTTAGAGGGAGCCAGCAAACAGCTCCAATTCTCGTTCCTTTGTCCCTCTCTTTCCATGCAGTCACTCACATCTTTAATAACATTTTAATAGTCTATACTAAGTCTATATCTTAAAGTGTAAGTTGTTATTAAAACTTTATTTCTAAGCACAATTTAATATGGATAAGGAAACAGCAAAAGCCCTCCTGATAATTCCTTTCAGGATCATTTCCTAATTTCCTTTTGTTTTCAACATTTTAAAAACATCTTTAATCCTCCATTTCTTCTCCCATCTGAACTCCAATAGCATATTTAATCCCAAGATACACTACTCTTTTGAAAGGTAATGACTTCATATACTCAGGATCACAAGATAACGAAATACTGTATTTTAACCAGCCCCTTTCCTTGAATCACTCTTATGCTGTTTCTGCTGATTTTTCTTTTTTTTTTTTTTTCTTTTTTGACTTTGCAACATTTCCCCCAAAGACTGCTTCTGACTAATTTCCTGGCTCTGCAGAAATTCCTTTTCTTTCAGCCTGGTGTCATAATAATACTTCTCAGAGCCTCCAGGGAGGATCCTGAACTTAATTATATTATGGCCACTGTAATTTGGTGGGTCAGCCACACTTACTTCCTTAACCAATTCATATGCTACTGAGGGCTAAACCAAGAGTAACCTCTCTTTATGCTTCAGCAACAAGCTGTTCCAAGAAAGCCGTTGTTTATAGTATTGAGAAACTGTTCCTCCAAGCCACATCCCAGTGTAATGTTCAGTTGGCAAAAAGAAGGTTGTATGTTGTTCAGCAGGGCAATCGGCCTCATTCGACCACCCAAGAGGGCAGCAAAAATAAGTCACCTAGTAAAGGTGGTCTTTTATACAAAGGTCAAACAGAACTTTACTGGAAACTTTGGGTGGACTGGAAAGTCCTGGCTTAATATAGTGAGCTGCATAATTTACCACGTGCTCAAATTTTACTGTATAAGTAAAGCTTATTGTAAGATCAATGCATGCTTAATTATGCTTTAAAAAAAAAACCAACACTGATTAAAAATGAGTAAAAATAAAACAAGATGGTTTGTGCAAGATCTTCCTTCCTAATCCTGGACACAACTCTTCTTCCCCCCTTCTCTTTTTCCTCCTTCTTTTATTTGCCATTGTCTTTAGTGACAGCTACCTGCTTTCCTTGATGACTGAAAAGAGAAGATACTATGGAAGTGGGAGACAGAAAGGAGGCTCAGTCATCTGTTAATTTTATCAGGCACACATTACAAGTTCCTTGAAATTCTCTCAATTTTTCAAACAGTTTTTGTTCTTAATCATTTTGTTGCCATCCTTAAGGTCATTTTTATGTCTATTTTATGATAAACAGTTAATAATCAAACCTGGTATAATTAAGGAAATTTTATAATTTTAAAGTCAAAAAAGCTTCAGCCGACCTAGGTCCTAGTTTGCCGGACATAGTTCTGGCCTATGCTCTAATATAACTTTTCCTTTCACTCCCAAAGGTATCCCAGTTTGGAGGATAAATTAAGCAGCCACTCTTAATTTAATACCTACTTTAACAATTAAGCATGGGCAGAGGATGAAAATTTTTTAAATATACTTTTTGATGAAAATATCAGTCTTGTACAGCCAATGGTGCCAAAGTCTGGCATGTGGGAAGATGGCATCAGGATGGTTCCTGTCCCTCAGGAGCTTTTGGTCCACGTGGAGGGGCAATGTCAGTGTAAGGGGGTTTGTGCTACAGTGCAGGATGTAACTCATGAAGAGTGTTCCTGGGCTATTCTGTGTAGTGCACAGGTGCAGTAATATACAGGCAGACTGCGGAGCTATTGTGGGTTCAGTTCCAGACCACTGCAATTAAGCGAACATCACAATAAAGCAAATTACATGAATTTTGGGGTTTCCCAGTGCATATAAAAGTTATGTTTACACTATCCTGTAGTCTATTAAGTGTGCAATAGCATTCTAAAAAAACAACATATATACCTTAGCTTAAAAATATATTATTGCTAAAAATTGCTAACCATCATCTGAGCCTTCAGTAAGTTGTAGAAACATCAAAGATCACAGATTACCATAACAAACCTAATACTATGAAAAAGTTTGAAACATTGCAAGAACTACCCAAAAGTGACAGAGAAACAAGATGTGAGCAAATGCTGTTGGAAAAATGGCACCAAGAGGCTTGTTCCACGCGGGGTTGCTACAAACCTTCAATTTGTAAAAAATCTGCCAAATGCAATAAAATGAGGTCTGCCTATAAGGGCAATGCTGCACCATTAAAGGCAGAAAGTAGCAGAATATCCAGAGAGTCAAAACGGCGGATTGGGAGTTGAGATATGTGTACAAGTCCCAGGTGTGTCAGTGACTAACGGAAACCCTACCTAAGTCATTGTGGTATAAAGTTACAAAAACACAATCAAAAGCACCTAGGACACTTTCTCTTCACTGGTTCCAAATAGGGACTCTCAAAAATTGTTCTGTGTAATGATATCCTAAAAAATTCAAAGCTCTGGCAATATCAACCACAAACAAACTAGGATTCGAGATAAGGCTGAAATGTGCATTTAGAGAGTGCTAACTTTTTCAAGATATCCCTAATTTTGTTAAAATATCATTTGTAAATCACAGTCTAATGTCTTCAAAGATTTGAATCAATATAATTTCTAAGAGAGGAGTGCACTGAGAATAACTAATTGACCACTTAAATCCAGGGTCAATCAGCTTTATTTCTAATGGGTCAGACTGTAAATATTTAAGACTTTGAGGGCCGTAGAGTCTCTCTGTGGCAAGTAGTCAAGTTCACTGTTGTAGCACAAAGGTAGCCACAGATAATCTGTAAAGAAACGGTGTGGCTATGTTCCCATAAAACTTTATTTATAAAAACAGGCAGTGGGCCAGATTCAGTCTGCAGTTTGCCAACCCTTAATCTAAGTCATCACCACATAGCATGTCTTAAGTATACTTTACTCTGGCCCACAAGCTATATAAGATCCACATACATAGAAGCAGTTGGTATAATATATTACATGCTTCAAAGTTAATTACTTAACTATAATCTTAAATTCAATTTCCAAGAACCAACCATTGTAACCACAGTGATCTTTTGTTAATTCTTTAATTAGCGCCACAGTTTTTAAACCATGAATCAACTTTTATACTCAGAAATTCCTCATAAATATATCACTCATTATTCTTTATTTCTACTATAAAAAGGGGGGATAAATAAAGTAAATAGCACTTGTTCTGGTCATTTATACTCTGGGAGGATTGAGATTAGGAAGATATTTTATCTCTGTTCCATCTGATCCAAGTTTCTTCATTTTAAAGAGAGAATGAGGAACATAGGATTGCATTATCAATAGTCTAAGCAAATGAGTAAGATTTCAAAACTCTTGAACAAGACCATAAAATCCTACAATCTGACAAAATCTGATTCTGGAAGTTACTATTTTAATGTGGGCCAGATTACAAAACCAGAGATTTGTTTTCAGTGCCTAAACTCTCTCAGGTTCTGCCTTTCTTTTTCTCTCTCTGCCTAAAACAATTTTTTCTTCTCTGAACCCAAAGATTCTCAAGCTTTCTCACCACCAAGATCTGTATCTGAGAAAGGAGCTGAAATTTGTTCCCGCTAAACTAAAAAGACGGGTAAGGAGAAGAGCCATTTTTCTCAGGGTTATCTGAATTCTAACAGAGGTCAAGATCGTCAAAATTTGATGGATAATCTTTAAAAATATGTTTCACACATTCTTGCTATTTTAAATACAAATTTATCTTTTTCTTAACGTCTTAGTGTTCACCTTTGAAAACAAGATCTCCTCTGTATTTTGTTTTCACACGGGGAGATTTTTTTCCCGAAAAAAATTCTAATCATCAATAACATTGATGCTGCTGTTCCGTGTGTCTCCTTCTGAAATTCCACTTGATTGAAATTATCCTTGAGAAGAGATAATACTTTTATAACACTTTTTAATAATACTTTTATAATTATTTTATACTTTGATATTGGGGATGTTTTGAAAGAAACAAATCTAACCCATGGTGAACAGTAGGTGACAAGTAGTGCCATGCAGACCTGTGCTTTGTGTTCATGGAAAAGCACTACCTTTCCTTTGATGGAGAGCGCCTGAACAAGAGGCAGGTACTGTTACCCAGACATGAATCCGTTGGTTGTGCTGTCTGGCCTTCAGGGAATGTGCTGGTATGAAGTTGTTTCTGCCCCACAAATCTGCTCCTTTCCAGCTCCCACTATCAGTTTCCACTTCTCAATAAATCGGCCTCTGCTGTGCCCTCCTGTCCTCCGTCTTTCTAATCCACTGCTCACTGTCATTCAGAAACTTGAACCTTCTGGGAACACCAACTGCGAGATATCAGACTTGTTAAATAATGAAGATTAATTTGATACAATATAATTCGATGTCAGTATGGCTCTGTGCGGCTAACCAACCCCATACCAATTATTTCGCCTCTCCAGGCTCTAGTTTCCTGACTGAGGAATGGAGGAGCTAGGTTGAATGATTCCAAGGGTTCCTCCAACTTCGAAAACTTTGATGATTTTATGACTCAAGCATGTGGCACTTAGTAACAATTTTCTTAGAAGCTCAGAAGTCATTTTTGCTTAATTTTGCATTCCCAGCTCTGTCCCTAAAAGTTGATGTTGAACTCACTTGCCAGACAAATGAGACGCGAAAGCGCAGTGCTGTCATCTAAGAGGTCCACAGCCTCTCCTAGGAAATTGTGAAATCCAAAAAGCTTCCAAAAGCAAAAGCTTTTTAATAAGTTCTGTGCAAAATTTATTGCCAGCAAAACTAGACCTGAACTGCTGGGAAGAAGTTTACAGTCTTTATTCCACTCAGTTGGAATAGTCAGATGTTTTTCTGCAGATAGATTAATATATTTACTACCAGGTGCATCCCAGACCCCACCAGGGTTGTCAGATAAAACGCAAGACGTGAACCTTCTTGACTAAGTATAAATCTGAAAATCCCTGAATTCTGAAACTTACCTGGTCTCAAGGTTTCATATAAAGGATGGTAAGGGAGAGTGAACCTGACAGATTTCTAAGGATGACCTGAAATCTACAATATTTCAAACTTTGCATCTAAGAATAAATAGCGCTTGGCATGATTTACATGTTTTTCATGTACTTGCATGTACATTCTTTGAAAACTGGTAATTTTCAGCATGTACCTTTTAAATCATTAGTTAATCAACGTATTCAGTTACTAAGTAGTTCCCCATTCCCTGTTATGGATAAATAGAAAGTTTATGCATTTTAGCATTTTTTCAGATCAATACTGGGAACAGTGAGACAGCCTCATACGAAATAAACGAATAAGTAAATGAGGAGATGTTTGAACCTGCTTAGAAACTGTGGGATGCAAATCCAAAGGCCCCTATTTCCTTCTTCTTACTCTCTTTCTAATACTGTAAATCTCTATCTGAATGTTTGCAATCAATTCATTGTAATCCATCAATGTATTAAGACAGAATTTCTGGACTTTGCCCAGTTCCTCGGGCTCACATAGAAGAAGTTCATTAAACATTCCCTGAATGAATGAACCCATCAGTGAATGGATGACACCCTGATAGCCGCCTCCCCCATGTGGAGCAGAGCTGCATTATTTTTGCAGATCCATAAAATACAGAAAAAGTAGTCGGTAAGTTCCCACATAGAGACCTTCGGAAAACAGATTATTCCTCTGAGCTGGGTTCCACAGCTCTGTCGCCTTTTGGATCAAACAGAAAGTAGCTTTACTAACATCTTTGGTTAACAGTCCTCTGGCCGATCCCACCTGAACCTTCCATGGGTGAAAAGCCAGTTTCAAAGAAAAATACCTTCCCATCACTTGACATAATCACGTGGCAGAATGAAAAGTCTGACAAGAGGTCAGGGTGGGGAAATAAAGCAGAAGGGTCAAGTCACGGCAACTTTCTACATGAGCAAATTAATCGCTGCTTTCAGAAAGAATGGATATGACAGACAATGGTCTAACAAACGCTAAGGAAAACAAGTTCATTTCTTCAGTGAGGGATAGTGAGCTCATAGGCATGTTTTTGGGCAGAGAGAACAAAAAAGAAAGTCTGTCATATACTTACATAATACCATTCCTTTTTAAAACTCAGACATGTAAGACATAAACGAGTTTTTGTTTTCACTCGAAAGAAATTAACTTTTAATTTTTGAATGCTTATTGCAGGTAGTGAGCATTCATTTGAAGAACATGTTTAAATGTGACAAAGGTTTTCAATAAGAAAAGAAATAATTAATTTAAAGATTTTTCCTAATGTTAGAGATGAAAGTATACACATTCTTGGGTAGAGTCGGGATTTGTGCTTCTCAAACTTTCTCTTGCTTTCATTTAAGTGAATAAATAAGAACAGATTTTAATGTGCTTATTAAAAACTCAGCAAAGGCATACTAACAGACTTATGAGGATATTCAAAATCTAAAAAATGACAATATTACTCTTTAAGTAGTCTACAGCACATTAATCATACCATTATGACTAAAGACTAATTAAAACCTGTCACGCTTATTTACCAAAGTTAATTAAATTGCACAAAATGAGCTCAACATCATCGGAAAGCAAAGGGGAACTTTAGAGCCATAGGGTGAAAATATTCTAAAATTTTATGTACAAAAATATAAAACATTATCAGTAAATGTTTCATATTCCCTATTTAAGCGTTTTGAAGACCCCTACACGCTTCTGGGATTTTTGCAGGCTTGGATGCAAACTCTCCAGTGACTCACAAATAAATATGATTAATGGATAGAACTTAGTAGAAATTTTACAAAAGCCTTTCAAAAGCAGGGCAGGACTGTGGGTTGTGTAGATGTGTTTCTTACAGGGCCTCAGCTACCGGTTTTGGAGATGGATAATTTTCTGCAATTTAAAAACTAGGAAGTCAGTCTTTGGGGCCCCATTGTTTCTGCTGATTTTGCAATGCTTCCTGATGTGTATTTTATGAGTACATCAAATCTAGGTATCTTGGTCTACACGTCTTAAAAAGACGTGTAGACCTAAGCAAGAAACCAGTACTATGTGAACATTCAGAGACCACCACCTAATTAGGTATATTGGACCCACAGAAAGCTTTTGTTGGGTTGCTTTACAACCCTTGAAAGTCACTGAAATATGAGTCAGAGGAAAGCCTAGTAATGAGCAGCACAGGGAGGAAGCAAGACAAGACTGAGTACTAAGAGCCTGCTCTCATTTAATAAGCAGCCTCTTTTGCCCAGTGAGCCGCGGGTGCTGGTGCCGGGACTGCCCAGCGCTCATTCCCACCTCCGCTGGGAACAACGCTCCGATCTCCCTTGGGGCCTTACCCCTTCCTCACTCGGGGTTTAGCGCTTTGGATTATGCTGCTCTCTTCCCGCGGCTCCAGACACCAAGGGCAGGTGACCCAGGCAGCACACCGCGGGCCCTTGGCAGCCCTCGGGGGAGAGTAGCCCTCGTTGTCCTGGGCTTGCTAACCCGGGAGGGCGGAAGCCCGGAAAGGCCATCATCGGTGCCGCAGGAGGAAAGCCTGCCCAAGAACGGAGCCAGTGCAGGGGAGAGCAAAGCCAGGGGCTGTTTTTTCTTTTTTGATTAAGCCCGTTTGAATTGCGTTTCTGTTTTCCCTAGGATCTTCTCCCTTTGCGTTCATCTTTCAATTCTTTCTAGATCCATTTCTTAAGCTGCCTTGTCCTCCAGACGAGAAGCTCTCAGATCCCCTGCAAGGAGAAGCAGCCCGGAGAAGGCAGCTGGGACCCGAGGGCCTAACCTCTCACTGGGCGCCGGCCATAACCATCCTCGCTGTCTTCTGCAGAAAGAAACTCAGAATCCCTGCGTATATGAGACCCATTATGGGGACTGTCTCTCGCCTCAGTTTACATGTCTAGCCCCATCCTGATCTTTTATCCAGAGATAAACTATATTTAATCCAGAACTATATTTTATTTAGAGATAAACTATATTTAAGACATCCATGATGCTTCCTGCATGAAAGGCTCTTCCGTCTTTTCTGCCCATACCATTTAAGAGTTATTCCCAGGGGGTGGGTTATAGCTCAGTGGTAGAGCTTACCATATGTAAGTACCTGGGTTCAATCCCTAATGTCTCCATTAAAAGAAAAAAATAAGTTATTCCCTATGTGAGGCACCACCATCCTCAGATGGATGGAGTTCCCTGTTCTTTCCCCTGGGATCTTGGCTTAGACTCAGCTTAGACTTTGGGAATAGTGTGTACCAGGTCATTTATTCTGTCTCCTCTCCCTTGTTAACCAGAGTGTCTCATATCTATGTTGCTTTTCCTCCCACCAACCATTTGCTTCGGTCACAGCACTCTGATCTTCCTCTGGGGAACTACCTTCCACACTCCAGGTCCTGTGTTTTGGGTCAGGTTCCAGAAATGGCTCCAGAGATGGGCCCTGCTCAGTACCCAGCACACAGGAATGTCTCCTAGTCCATGTTCAGTGATAATAGCAAGACTCCAGGCAAGAAAAAAGTAGAACAGGCTGTAATGATTAAAATGTCAAGATACTTCCTGGTAGAATTTTTGAGAAAACAAAACCAAAACCAAACACACACACAAACCAAAAAACCCCCTAGCCATATTTAAGTAGGAGCACACAGAATGACAACCAAGTCCTTTTGGTAGGATTAAAACAAGCAAACAGCCTAAGATAGTTTGAATATTCGTATCTTCATGGGTCATTTATTGTATTCTAGGCATTGCTTCCCAATTCGTGTCACAATTATAAGTTTGATGGCCATTTTCTCAAGTAAACTCTACTTAGGGTGATCAAGGAATCCAACTTACATCTTGCTGTACCATTTCTACAGCTCCCACATCCAGAGAGAAACAGCTGGGGCAGGGTGGGAGGAAGAGGACCTTTTGTGCTACAGTTTTGGAAGCACATGCCTATGTATTCCTAATGTTATTGCCACCAATTTAATATTTTCTCCATCATTTAAAGATTGCTCCTTGTCTGTTGATAACTTCTTTACCATTGAGTTTTTCTCCTGGGTGGCATTTAAACTATATTTAAAACTTACATCTTGTTTATATACACTCTTGAGCCAGGGCCTTTGGTTTATAGGAAAGAATTTGCTGACCTCTCCTCCTCCCCACTAGAAAATGACTGAAGTTACACTAACTGCTTCTACGACTGCATATTGTTGAACTCCTCAAAGGGCTGATACCACATGCAAAGCTTAGACCGCTTGGCTTTGCTTATGTTACAATCTGATGTATAAATCAGAGAGATTATAGAAATATTCTACATTTAGTCTATGCATTTACATACCTAAACAATGTCTGATTAAAACTTAGGTGTGTAATTTGGGGGGAAAAGCTTAAATTTAGCAATGTTTCATTCAGCCACATAGTGTTCTATTATATATGGGTATGCGTATATACGCACACCATATATATATATACATATATATACACATATATATATATATGCACACCCATAGTTACATGTATATATGATACACTTATAAACAATAAAACTGAGCAGTGAACTACTTTTCTTTATGAAAGAATTAAAAATACTGGGCCTTCCAATGTCATCCAAAACTAATGGGACAAGAAGGAAAAATTAGACATTCATGGAATTAAAACAGTAGACATCTGGGTCTACCTAACTTATGCCCTGATCTTTACCAGGAAATGAATGATCACTTTGTATTTTATCTCCTGTAAAAGAGCATTATTTCCCAATGTTTTCAGTGTAAGATAGCCAAATAAGGGTATTTTTTTTAATGCAAACCTGAATCTGAATTCGTACAGGTGAGGATTTTGATGTAATTATTCCCCAAAAGCACAATAAAAGATTTTTCATAACGGAGACAACACAAAAATTGACAAGACCTGTTTTCAATAACTAAATATTTTTGTGAAAAAGAATACATGTATTCTGATTCAAGATCTTCATTCATCTTTAATGGCGCTTATGAATTTTCAAGTGCCACAATAAATTCAAATGAGCAAAATTACAGGGATTAAATTTTCTACAGTGTTTCCCAAATGTCACCCAAGGCAGTCATCATTTAACTATGAATCCGTTTTGAACTCATTTATATTTCAACTCATCCAATGTTTGGCAGTTAAAAGTAAACTGTACAAACAAAAAGCACACTGGCAGGCTTCATTGGGAAGCTGAGTGACAAACGTGTGATTAACACTATCTTATGGGCACAGGAGAGGTCTCCGTTTTAATAGGATATCCAACAACGCGACTAAATGCCTCCCAAAAATTTAGAATTAGAAATGCAAAGGTTAGATAAAGTTAAAGGTCATTCCCCTCCAGGCAAGAGGGGGCCAACTCCCTACCAAGTTCTAGCAGACTTGCTTCCCTAGGGCACATCATAAAAGTAATTTACTGACAACTCACCTTACCAGGGGTCATTTGGGGCCTCAAGTCTTCTGGAATTCACTTTTAAGAAGCATGATTAAGTGGGGACGACCACTGGCCCTAAAGTATTTATGCTGAGAACAAATGCCTGTCAGAATTAAATCCTTTGTGTGTGGTGGTTTCAGACTTAAAAAAGATGTGTGCCCTGATGAAAAGCACATATATTCTGTTCACCAAATTCAATCTTAGAATGAATATTGGTTAATTGATTTATTAGATTCAAAAAAGAATACTTCAGAAAGCCAAATAGATAACATAGCCTAAAAACGTGGAGAATGCATTTACCTGGTTAGTTAAACCCTTTTCAATCTTTTCAAGTCCAGTGTTGTCTCACACTGAAGGAAAAGCATTTTCACGTTATTTCCAGGAAAAATGAAGATGCTAATTTAAAGCAAGCCAAGAAAGTTGACTTACTTTAAAATTTTTCCAAGAAAAGCTATTTCCTGATTAAAACAAATCTCTTGCTTTTTGTGTTTTTGGTAATTCTGACATGAAATAACTGGGTTTTACATTAGATAAAGATGCGTTTTCCACATTAAAAAAATTACTAAAGGTTAAAATATGTGTGCATCGGACAAAATTAAAACAGATTATCTGACACTGCATGTGGGATACAGCTCTGATCTCTACGCTGCGTGGAAACAAGGCTGGTACTTTGAATTGCACAGCACACATCTCAGTAATGACAGGGGATGAGGCATACGATTTCAAGGAACACCCACAATGAAAAGGATTCTTTCCAAACAGAGAATTGTTTTGGAATACGTTAGGTTAATTGGCACCATGGGACTGCTCTCAAGGAAACAGCACTGAAATCCTTACATGTGAAACTAAAATTATCAAGCGTGCATTACCCTCTTTGCCTTTTCAATTTTTCACATCTAGTTTACTCTATCCACAACCAAATTAACTTTTGTAGATTCACAGGCAGGTAGAAAAGGAGATGGTTGTTTTGTTTTGTTTTGTTTTCCCCACCAGCATAATTTACAGCCCCAAAAGACTGATTAGTTAAGGAGGCTCCATTGTCGAAACAAAGAAGAAACTCACTGAGGATATCTGGGAATATTCTATTTTAGTGAGTGAGTTATGGGTACTGTAGATGGAAGGTCATTATTTTATCATTTAAATAGCTAGAAATTCCCTACAGCATTTGCATAGCCTCCTTCTTAGAGGTCCATAGTTTTGTATTCTGCCATTATTTTAATCCTGCCTGATTTAAGGATACCTGGATTTTGGTTTCTTATATACTAAGTCCAATTATAATTATCCTTTTAAAAATAATCACCTGACCCCCTTCCTCTATTTACTTGTGCATTTCCCAAAGAGGAACGTGTGTGTGAATACACAACCAGTCTTAGTGGTGGTTACCATTTTCATGAATTATCATTCATGACTGGTATGCAGTGAGCCCTCTTTTTTATATTACCACAATTGCTGTTTTTCTGTAACTTACAACATTTCACTGGAACCAATTAAATGTTCTATGTTGCTAATGTCCAGAGTTTCAAAATTTGCAACTTTAAAACTATGGGAAAGAAGGTATATATTTGGTAAACACCATGTGTAAAAATGCTTACATTTAATGGAGTAAATTTCTAAATATTCCTCCAAGTACTGACATGCTGAAAATTGGAAATGAAAGGAACCTCAGGTACTACTGATCCTCTGATTTTTACAGAGGAAAAATTGAGGCTCAAGTCAATGACTGGTCCAGGGGCACAAAGCACTTTCATAGCAGAGGTGGCACCAGAAGTCAGGATTCTTCCCCATGTCCCTGCTTCCACCCCTGCCCCGCCTAGCCTGCTATCTCTACATAGCAGCTACTGATCTTGTTTAAAAAGTTTAAGTCAGATCATGTCGCTCTTGGGTTCAAAATCCTCCAGTGATTCCCCGTTTCATTCACCGTAAAAGCCAAAGACCTTAGGAGGACATGTAAGACCCTACATTATCTGATGCACACCTTCTACCCCCACCATCACCACACAGATGCTCAACTCTGCAATCTCATCTCCCAGGGTGACGCTCCTCTTCCTTCACTCAGCTCCATACTGGTGTCTTCCCTAGCACACCAAAAACTGCCCACTTCAAGGTCATGATCTACTTTTACCTTCAAGCTCAGGTTTGAAAATTTACCGCCCTGTTATTCCTACACATTAAAGACATTATATTTCCATTAACTGAAATGCGAAGTCTCACTTTATGCTGAGTTAGGCAGCTTTTAAAAGTTTCACTGGAGTAACAGTGACCACACAGAAAGGCGAGGGCACCTGACAGTGCAGCAGGGTGCCCAGTGGGCTCTGCATTGGGAGACACTGCCTGTGTTTCTGTATCGGTACAAAGGGGAGAAAAAACAAAAACAGAGTAAAGCAAAGTAAGCCCTACACCCTCTGAGCCCGAGCAAGTAGGGAGTTGCCATGCTGGGGTCACACTGACTGCTTCTCTTTACCATAGTTTTCTTGGAAAGCGTTGGAGACTTGCACTGCTGTTTCACAAGAATTTTAGAGATAGAAAAGACCTAAGGTATCATTTAGCCTAGTCCTCTGATGTCAAAGATGAGGATGCAGAGATCCCAGAAGATTAAGCAGACTGCTCCAAATCACGCAACCAAGGGCAAACTCAGTGGATGAGTGCGGTCGCCATCCAGAGCTTAGTTCTCACACATAACCAACTGAGGTGGGACATTACAAGAAAGAGACACATGTGGGAACCAAGGCGTTGACAACTGATGCTGTTGCCGCAAATTTTAATAGTTATTTACAAGGGAAGAAGCTCACCTAGTTAGTGGTGCCTGTCAGACTTTTTTTGTTTGTTTTTCTTTGTTTCATTTGTTTACTTTTATGCAGAAGTTTTATATGTACTGACATTTAATCAAAGCCTAAATCTTAAGACACATACACACACACACATACATACACACAGGTGCACATGCACACACAGAGCCTTCCTTGGACAAGGAGATATTGTCTTTAGGTTGCAATTAAGGAACTTGTGCAATTAACGAACTATGCCAACTATTGGGTAAATCTTTTTGGAGCTAGCTACATTACTGCAAGTCACAAAATCCTAACTAAGATCAGCCCCAGGGTGGTGTGTGTGGAAAACCTTGGCATAAATACATTATTAATGTCACAGGGTCAATCTGATCTTCCAAACCCCTGGAGATTTAAACAGAAGCTTTAACAGTGGTACAGAACAAAACCACAGACTGGGTAAGAGGCAGAATGAGCTATGCGGCTTTTTCAACCTCAGGTCACAAGCTTGAGTCCAGTCTAGGCTGGTAATTGATAACTTATGACAGATGTTTGGTGACCTGTGTGTGGCGGGAGTCAGTTCAAGTTTTGTTTCACTTTTCCTGAACAGGTGTGTTCACATCCATCCACAAAGATATTTGCACTGTGGGAGTCTGATCACTAAATCTTTCATAGAAAGGCCGAGACTTTAATAGGAATTAAATTCAGTTATCTTTTTATCCTCTTAAGGGTTAGCACTTTCCTAATTTTTTCCCAACCTCAAGCATCTTCCATTCATACTGTGCACACAGTCTTTTTCTCTTTCTTTCTTTTCTTTTTTTTAAAGGAATTCTTCAGAACAGTTTCAAACTGCTGGCTAAGGGTTCTTAGAACAGATGTGTTTTCCCTAGTGAGAAACAGCCTGAGGACAAATGTCATTTTATTTAAGTTTGTGATCCATTTGGATCAAAGGTGCTTTAGGATAAGAGGCTGTTTTAGAAACAGCTTATTAGAATGAAAAAAAGAGAAGTAGAGAATTTAGTTACTCTTAAAGAGAAAGCCAGAATATTCAATATTTGAATATTTGGAAGGAACATTCATTTATCAAGAATTCTGAGGCAATATATAAATCTTTAAGATCTTTTGTCATATGTTTTATTTTAATATAATAGCTTCAGTTTATTGGGTTCAGTTTTACAATCAGATTAAATAACTTCAACCACTAGCAATGATGGAATTAGTGTAGATCAAATTCATTGATGCTCCTTTTCTGTTTTGGCCCACTACATAAATGTATGATGGAGTAATTAATTAGCACATATTTTATCTTAAACAAATAATTATTTTTTTTAACAAATTTTCTGTAATTTGAAGTGTAGGCCTGTGAAACTGCACAACATTTTAAAATGAACGAATAGATGAATTTAAAATAAATTGAATATGGCAGGCCCAGATAGAGTAAAACAGAAATTCACTAGAGGAAGCATTCAAATTTTACTTCCTTTTGGATAGTAATTCCTGAAAGTCACTATGACTGTGTGTATTGTCACCTAGTATCACAAAATCAAGCTGGGTTAGAAAACGACATGATGGAGAAAAAGATTTTCTCAAGGTTTTCTCATTATAATACGTTATAGAATGGTCTCAATAAACAGCATCTCCAAAGATGATTTTAATTTCTAGGCAGTGACTCATTTTTTCAAAATGTCCTCAGTTCTGGCCACTTTGATATTATGATAGTTCAACATAACTGCACACTTTCAGACTTAAAAAACAAAACTAAATGTCAATTGTTGAAAACCATGAATTAATAACATTAAAATGTATTATAGTAATTGATAACATTTATTGTACATAAATATTATATATTGTATAAATAACTTTCTCTATATTTAGTTTATAAATGTAAAAATGAAAGAAGTCTGTTAAAAGCAAAATGCTGCATCAGCAAACTCCCCAAACTGGTCTTAGATAGGAAGACACAAATCAAAGAACAAACATGCTTACAGATTTAGGAAGTTTTCTGTAAAGTACTGAATTAATGTGATAGGAAAAGGGTCTACTGCAGCCCGGGGTCTGAGAGGGAGGAAGTTGAGGTCATTCCATTTATATATTCTTGCACCTGATCTCCTGCACATTTCATGATAAATTAACTGATGTCTGTTGTATTGTTTAATTTTGAAAACTTCCTTCAAACTTCTCCCTTCCCTGATTTCCTAGGACAGTTTTACTGATCTGTCTTTAAAAAAAAATATTTTGTTGAGTAGAACACTCTTTGTATCATGACCTTACATGTTAATTTTACAGCAACTTTGCTCAATTGCTCCCCACCCAAATCCCGAGATTCTAAATCTGTGCTTTGAGCAATAGTGGCTAGTGGGCAAAAATATATGCCTTCTTAGTTTTCAGTCTCAGTGTATTTCCTTTGCAAATCCTACAATTTATTAACTCTATGGCAGAGTGACACAAACCATGCTCCAAAATAAGCACACAAAAAGACCTACATTACTATAATATCCAGGTTGAGAAAAACTACTCTGAAAGCAAGGAAATGCTGATGAAAGCTTGCTGCCGTACTCATGGGTTGGCTGCTTTGTGCTTAATCATGGTGAGGCATGTGCTCTGAGACACTCCAGAACTGGGGATTTTTGCATCATGAGGTAGGTAGCAATGCCCCACACCTAATGCCAAAAGGTGATGATGTAAAAATGAAGATGTTTTCTTCCTCTGGTTATATATTTAAATAAAAACAGATTCTAGGTTTAACTTTTTGAATGGAAGAAAATCCGCATACATACATACATCAGTATAACTTTGTTTCCAATGGACTGCCATATAATTTTGGTGCAAAGTTGAACACTATCATAGAATCTCCATAAATTATCATCCAATCCCATATTAAGGGGGGTTGTTAAATACCAGGGAGTGTAGCTAAGTGGCCACTGGAGCTGGTGAGTCATTTCATGTCAGTATGACAGATGATGGTAACAGTGAACGCTTACAAAGTACTTTGGATTCATGTGAGATTGTGCCTGTAAATGGTAGGTGCAACCTTTTATCACCTCCAGTCTACAGATGAAGAACCCTAGCCTAGAGGTTAAATAACTCGCCCAGGGTCAGAGAACCCACACATGGTGTCGACACAGTGACTAGAAGCCAAGTCTCTCTGCCTGACGCTAGATCTAAGCCCTCAGCCTCCTCACCGTCCTACCAGCCAGGACGAGCAGCACCTGAGCATGCCTACATCCCATCACCAGTCTCTGCTTCTTGAACGTTCGTGCTCCCAGCCTCACCTCCTGTGCAGCGCTGCCGGTCAGAAGCACCGAGTGGCAGAGCCCCGTGGTGGAGGGCAGGGCGTCCGACAACTGCCTAGGAGATCCAGCTCTGGTACTAGCTAACGGTGTTCTCTTGGGCAGTTCCCTTAACTTCTGGGCCTCAGTCTTCTCATCTGTGAAATGGGATATTCATACCTGCCTCACTAGGTGACTGGAAGGATTACAGAGGTACTTTAGGTAATGGCTTAGGAAAGCAAATGCTTAAATAATGGTGGTTATAATTAGTAAGAAAGCAGATTAGAGCATCCTTGCTAACATCATGGCTGGCTTGAAGACTATATATAGTACTGGGAAAGAAAAGCTATTGAATGTCTCTAAAAGGGAATGCTGTGCTACTTTCTACGATACAGAGATAGTTTTCTGACACCTGGGATTTCCTTTTCACTAGATAATAGAGCCACTGGAGAGCCGCGCCAACTCATGTTACCAACAACTCTCCCCTTTTCCCTTTCTAGTCAGAAACCGCGAGGTGGTGGCTGCCGGGTCCAGACAGATGCGATTTAAAGGTGGTAGAGACCTTCTGTAGGGTCCAGATTTCTCGGTTTTTCGCTTGTTTTAAATGATTACCATAGGGCTTCTGAGATTTATAGACTCTATTTCCTTTGCCCTTCAAGTCTTAGATAAATATAAAGACATTCACATAAAAACTTTCCTCACCTCAGCTGTGACTTATGGGACCTAAAACGTAGGAGAAAGCAGGTCTTTACTCAACCAGAGGGACCTTACATTCTCCATGTCTGCTTCACTCAAAAAACGATGCATGCTAGAGAGTGACTTATAGATTAAACTGGCTCATACTACAGAGATATAGCATACCTCTGTCCATTTATATTTATTAAAATGTTTTATCAATAGTATTGCAAATGCCAAAATAAAGAAGTAAGAGCAGCAGAAATGAAATTAATTTAACCAAACAGAAAATCACACCAAGATTATTTCCCATGACCTAGGGACTTTTTGCTTCACACACAAAAAATGATTTCCCTGTGGACAGTCACAGTAGATTTAAAATGAGATTAGACTTATTTAAAAATTGAAAAGAACATTTTTACACAGTACAGGGCATTTTGATGTAGTGTCAGCAACACTCAATAAAATAAAGACAGTTGGATTTAATACCATATCATTACTACCTTGATATAAAAAATAACTGCAGTAAAATTTTTTACTTGGGGATCTACATGTTAATGGTTTGGAACCAGAATTTTAAACTACCCAAAAAAAGAAGGCATTTAGAAGTTTTTATTTGGGGGAAAACTATTCCATTAACTTTCTACCACTTTTAGAATGAATTTAGCTAACAGCTATTTCCACCACTACAGAAATTCTCTTTTAGATATTTAATAACTTGTAATGAAGTAATTTGATAGGACAAAAACTTTCAAATATAGTAGTTAGTATCTGCAAATCCCAAACCCCCAATTTATTCCTCCACCCTCCAATATCCTCCCCCAGACATCCACAAGTTTGTTTTCTATGTCTGTGAGTCTGTTTGGAATTTGCAGATACTAACAACTGTATATAAAGCAGATAAACAACAAGGCCCTACTGTATACCACAGGGAACTATATCCAATATCTTGTAATAACCTATAATGAAAAAGAGTATGAAAAGTTATACATATATAACTGAATCACAATGCTGTATACCAGAAATTAATACAACATTGTAAACCGACCATACTTCAATAAAAATAAATTAAAAAAAAACACTAAAAATGTCATGTATACAAAAACATTCCAGAATGGTGATTCTTCTATTGTAATGTTTAGTAACTATATTAAATAAATGTTGCTGCTTTCTTTCAACTGAACACACCTCCTTTCAACCCAAAGGATGCTTAAATCAAAGGATGCTTAAAAGCAGAGTTCTAACAATTTTATGAGAAAGCATTTGATATGCAACACAATCATCACCATATGTGTGTGTGTGCTGTTTCCAAGACCACTTTTGAAAAGCACATGGCTTCTCATTTATGCTCTGACTCATTTCACTTAAACAAAAATACACTAACACTTCATGGGCTGCCTGCCATATGACTGCCAGTTAAAGACAGAGGAAAATGCAAAAGGTAAGGTCTCTGACAAACTTCAGAAAACGGGGACGTCAACCCCAATGGGCTGATGAGCACTTACATTTCACCAAACTTTCGCTGCTCATAATTATGCACGTGATTTACAAGCCTGTGAAATCAGAGGCTGCCCAGTCAGGTCCTGCTCCGGCGTAACCTGCATCCTCCTCCACATGCTTCTGTGGCTCCTGGGCGCCGCGGCCACTGTCTCTCAAGAGCCCCATGTCAATGGGCTCACTCACCCGGACAAACAGCAGCTTCCAGCCTTACGTGCTCTCCTCCCCTGGTAAAAGGACTGCTTCGAAAAGCATCTTTTGAAATGAGGATGCAAAGAGATAGAGAGGGACGGGGTCCAGGCACACTTGTTCCAATGACAGACAAATCTTGAGCTCTGTCTGCTGCATGCTGCTGTGGGTGTAAGCCCCTCGGTCCTCCAATCCACCACAAGGACAGTGTGTGTTCCCCGGGGAGGGGAGGACCCTGGAGATGACAGGTGCAGGCTTGTCCTTACTGCTGCACACACGCAAAGCTAAGGCTGACTTTCAGATCCTCAGTGGCCAGGGGAAGTTTGGTAAAATTACAACAGAGTAACTTCCAGTGTCCTTGTCATTTTTTTAACAAGTGTTTTTAGATTTAATAGCAAAAACTACATATTTTAGGAACAGGAATGAGAACAGTTTTGCCAACTAGCTGAATATCCAATTCCCAAAGGGAACAAAAATGGAAAAAAAAAACCACACAGGGTTAAGCAATTGTCCAATTAGAAATAACTGTTGAGATTTTTAAATGTCATTTTTCAAAACTTTATATCAAGACTCTTACAACGCTGCCAGAGTTAACTCATCTTGCTCAAAGCAGACAAGGAACATGTGTAGGTCAAGTAATTGACACAATGTACAGGGCAGTGAAAACTGGTGTCCAACTGTTTGCTCCCAGTGGTCATCTCAGTAGTAGAATTAGGGCAGAGACTAGGCAGAGAAAATTGTCTCATTCCTTGTTCAGGTGACCCAGGGGTTTGGTTATGCACTGAAATCACCTGAAAAACTTGAAAAACATACCAATGCCTGGGTCCCAACTCCAGATATTCTGATTTAATTTGGACAGTGGGATATTTTAAAGCTCCCAAGCAATTCTACTGTGCGGCCATCCTGGAAAACCGCTGGTCTATCATTCCCAGGGACCTCACATAAATGAGGCTGGTTCTAGGACTTGCCAGAAGTGCTGACTCTAAATTCAGGTACAAGCTCAATTTAAAAATTCCAAATCACCTTGGAAATGTCCCTCTTTGGGATAAAACAACATCAACCACAAACAAGGTTCATGCCCCTCACCCCCCCCACACACACATACACAATGAAGATTTTAAAGTCTGCTCACCAGTTGGACACTTGAGACATTTTTCATAGTGTCAGTACTATTGGCCAGCTTGTTCAATGAACTAACAAGTGGTCAGCTTGTTCAGTGTCACCAACGATCTAGCAAACCACTACCTAGTTTCAAAACATATTTCTGACTCACTCTTGGCGATTTCACAAAGCTCCATCTTCGAGGATTTGAGCTGTTGGGAATGGAATCACCTTTTCCTAAATGAAATGGCCATTTAAATTCATACGGCACAGAAGTTACTCCATTAATCCAACTCCACGGTTCATTTCCGATAGCAAAGAGAAGTTAATTCGTTACTGGTGATTTGCATTTTCGCTTGTAATTTTCCTAAGTGAAACAATACACACACAGGGTACTGAAATCTCCTACAATACAGGCAGGAGAATCTGGGTGTTTTAAAAAAGACACCATATTTTTAGCTTCAGTCAGGATCCATTTGGGGAGGGGTTGTCCAACTTCCCTGTATGATTGGCTCTTTGCTGGAGATATAAGAATCAGGGCTGGTAGAGGTTTAAGGAGATCCACCAAGTCCAGCTCTTTGCCACAAAAGGGTCAGTCCTTTACCAGGTGACAGAAATCACTGTCAATTCTTAATTGACAGTAAGCAGAAAAGGAATTCCAGATTCCCTTATAACCAGCACTAGCTTTTAGAAACTCTTATAATCAAAGAATTCTTCTTTATGTCTGATTAAATATACTCATACTGATCATTCATTAATATCATGGTGGGATCACCACTGTAGTTTGTCCTATGTTCATTTCAAACATACGAAGGTTGCGTTTAGTATACACTATTAATTCCATGCTTTGAGTACTGCAGTCAATACTTTGGTCTATTAAAATAGCTTTATCCCTTTCCTCTTAGAATTTTAAAACTGAAAGAATAGAGAAGTGATATGCATAATCATTTATGAAATTTATGAAAATTCCTATTTGCATTATCCATGCAAAATGATCACCGATAAACAAAGAACACCACCATAAACACACTAACATTCAAATATCAAGAAGCCCAAAAAGTTACTATGAAACAGCTATGATGATGTCTTCACTTCAGAAGTCTCAAAGGGGCATACCACAGAAATCAATGGTAAAATCAGCTCATGAGTGGGTTGGTATCTGCCTCATCAAACCAACGGTAGTCACTTCTAACACTGCCAATCCGTGACTTGTGACAGGAGTTCCTCAGAGACTGGGCTAAAGGCCAGTTGCTGTGTTACCTACTTGAGGTGGTGAGGATGTGATCCTGTTACTCACCATAAGGTACACACTCAAAAATCCATGTGATAGATTCCTACCTTATTCACATCACTAGTGTCAAATTCTAAGGGAATCCAAAACACGCACTTTAAAATACATCATTTTAGGTAACTCTACATACATAGAAGTTTGTATTCTACATATGTGGAAGAATGGAGTTGGAAGTTTATTTTAAGCTCCAGAAGCCCTGCAGTTCTGCTAGGAAAGGAAGGTCAAAAAAGGTTCTGCAGAATCACAGCACTGCCGTCACTTGGTCTGTTACAGGCTTACCGCACAATGGAATGCCTCAAACTCAGAGAAGATAAATTTTCATTCAATAATCCCAGTGAATGGGTGTAAATGAAAAAAAAAAAAAAAAAAAGAGGGATTCTGAAATTACTCTAATCAGAAGAGAGGCATTCTTTAGGCAGTTAAATTGAAGTAGAAACAAGAACAATGGTTTTTACTTCACACAACAAAATCTTGGAGTATTCTGAGCACATTTCTTTCACCTACATTTTATCATATATATATTTTAGCACCAACATTTTAAGTAAAATAGTATTTGAAAACTCTGTTTTCAAATGTTCAGAGATCTAGTATATTTTGGAGTAAACTGGCATTGCGGATCATGGTATATATCCTTCAACTTGATGCTCTTTCCGTTAGTGAATTTTGAAGAAATCATCCACGATCAGGCTAAATAATATATATAAGAATGATAAATAACATTACATACAATGATAAAAAAAGAAAATACTATGGTCATCCTAAATTTATCTCACAATAAGGAAGTGGAATACTCAAAAGAGATGGAAAAAAGCTAAGTTTTTGAGAAAAGCTTCCCAATCTGCTAGCATACGCATGACATATGGGAGGTGAAAAGAGAAAGCTAAAAAGATATATCTAAGGTTTGATTTCAATTTTATCTTAAAGCTTCTTCAGAAAAAAGCTACAGGAAAACACATTCTGTAATTCCACGTTTATTAGTGTGGACCTATATGACCTTTGTAGTCAGGAAAAATTTATTGAATTTTAATATAAAAACTGGAAGAAAGTGTATTGAAATGTTAAGTCATCTTCTTTAATTGATGGGATTATAGATGATGATTTTTAAATACTTTCCCAGTGTTTCCTTCCACAGAAAGCATGTTTAACTTTCACGGAAAGAAAATCACACTTCCAGCGGGTGACGTGCTTGCTGCTGCATCTTTACCCTTTTCTTCTGAGGTACCACTGGCAGCTAGCTATCCGAACCCATGTCAGAATGTATTTATTGAACTCTGATGTGCAAAACACTAACGCTTCCCTGCAAGAGACTTTCAATTATTTGCTGTGAACTGTAATGAAAAATTTGACTGGGAGAAAGTGGAAACTACTGATTTAAACAGCTTTCCCAAATGATCTGTGTCTTGATGCTGAAGTCCTTTTCCTCAAAGGCCCACAAGTACCACAAGGTACTTCTCTTACTACGCAGTACATCTGGGTGATGCTGTCACTATGTGACCTTGAGGTTGGGTGGCCCCAACAACAGGCATTTTCTGTACTCTAATTAAGTCATCGTAATTATTTTACAGGGTAGGTACTGAACAGATGGGCATCAGGAGTATATTCATATTTTTTTCTGATTTGTTTCTTCTGGTTCTGATGTTCTCACCTTTGAGTAGAACTCCACAAAGCCAGGAAGAGCTTATCTCTATATGAATCGAAGAGTAGAAATGCTCCTTTGATTTTGTTTCTAGTTTAGAAATGAAAAAGATGACCAGTTCTTTCCAAATCATACCGTTAATCTGCTTCATTCTAAAACTGTCATGAACTGTCAAATGTCTTAGCCTCAGAACACCAGTTTGTCTTACAGCTTAGTGCTGCTAAATACTGTACCATGTTTCTCTATTGCAAAACAAAAGACAACGATTTTATTGATATCCCTACTAGATTATTTAACATAAGAATTCAAATTGGAGAAGTGGGAAAGAAGGCAATAAATGTGCTTGTATATTATAAAAGTGGCTAATTATAGATAAAACTATTTGACTTACCTGTAAAAATATTGTTGGAGGAAGTAGTAGCGTTTTTAATGACACAGACTCAAACAGATGCAGTAAAAGAATGATTGGCAATTACCAAAATAATCAAAAGACCTCTTTGTTTCTGCTAGCAAATGTTGATACACGATTCTAAGTATTATGCCTGTTAGACAATATTTAAACAAATACTTTATAAAAGTAAGACTTATTTTTAAATATGTAAATTACATGGGAAAACCATGTCAAAATAGCAATCTGATTGCATGGCTTAATAGCCACCAAAAACCATTAAAAATGTAATGTCACCACCCTGATTTAGTTGCCATAATTATTGTTCCCTTATGTTGTCTCCTTATTTGCTCCTATATTCTTTTTTTTTATTACAAACAAGTACCTTTAGTGAGGATAACACTAAAATAAAATTAACATAGCCAGAGCAAAGATAAATAAAATTTAAAAAGCCAACCTTTATTCCACTTTGAACAAGTTTGTGAATGTCCAAATAAGGCTCCTTGAAAATTTCTCCTTCAGGGGTAAGGATCTTCACGTAACCTTCTTTTTCCAGAATGAAGAGACGGTGTGAGCCATCCCCGCTATGCAGGGCGCTGACAGGCTGGCGCAGCCCACTCACAACCTCCTGAATACAGAAGCAGTTGTGTTTGTGCTTTCTAAACAAATTAAAGAAAACCAGTAAGCGTTTCTTGAGATGATGGAGGTAAGGGATGCACTCAGCATCCTCTTCAAAATACATTTCCTATAGGAATCAATGGTTTTGAGGGTCAGGATGGGCTGCTAACCCAAGGGCACAACGATTCTTTTCAATGGGGTTAAAAAAGCCTTCTATCAGAAAGTAAAGGAGGGACTCAAAACACATAGGTAGCAGGGTGGGGGTACAGTTCAGTGGTAGAGCGCATGCCTAGCATGCACAAGGTCCTGGGTTCAATCTCCAGTACCTCCATTAAGGAAATAATTAAGCAAACCTAATTACCTCCCCCTGCAAAAAAATAAATAAAATAAATGAACAACAACAAGAAAACAAAAACACATAGGTATTTTAAAATTTCACAAGCTCACGATCTCATCTTTCAGTGACTATTAATTAATATTAGCTTTACTAACATTAATTACTGTGATTTAATTAAACCTTACAGAAGGGCCCTCAGAGAGAAAGTTCTAAGATCTAATTCTAAAACTCTGATTTGCTAACGATCATTGTGCTGAATATTCCCACAGCAGCATAAGCTAACAACAGTCATAAAATTCAAGTTTAAAAGACAGTCATAAAATTCCCATGAATCACAGAGAAGCCAAGCTCATAACAGAAGACTGGTAGTCTCAGCATTGAAAGCATTTAAGGGAATATGATTTTAGAGAAGCAAACTACCAAAAAAAAAAAAAAAAAGCATCTGGAGGCTATAGCTGCTGGATGTGAGCACAGCCAGTTGACTCAGTGTCAAAACCACAAGCCTTCTCAGTTTTGGTTTTTTTTTTTTTTTTAAAGATTAAAGAACATTTATCTTTATGAACCTGCTGATCTCTTCCACTTTGTCGTATTCTTCCATCTGGTCCAAGTAGTTAGATGCTGGTCCTCTGATTTGTTTTCTTGGAAAATCTGGAAAGCACAAGCCACCATCTTTTCTTGCATAGTAAAAGCAAAATTCATCAGCAGTAGTTTGAAGGAAACCTTTAAAAAAATGTAAAAAGACTCATTAGAAATATTTAGTGTCATAGTAAAAACACTGCATTTGAAAGACAAAATAAAGGGTAAGAAATTTTTAGGAACTACATGAATATTCTAGGAAAACATATAGACAAAAATAAAAGAACAAATTTTTTTTAGCTTGGGATTTCTATTCCTTTTTTAACCAAAATTTAAGAATCGTAGTAAAAGTGAAATGATATTGTGTTGCATATCTTAAAAGGCTCATATGAAAAAGACCTGATAGGAATCCAGCATTAATCTTGTTATTGCATTGATTCTATTTTCAAGTTTCCCCAGTTACCGTACTTTGCACTTTCCAGCTTATCTGATGACAATTTAGCAATTTTTCCCTACAGTTACTAATAACTTCCTAAGAAGAACAAATCACCATCAAGAAAGAGACAGACCATCAGGAGCCAGTTTGGGTCACTTTAAAATTCTTACTGTATTGTCACTCACATATGATTAAATAATGAATCTAATGAACAGCACCAGGTCATTACATAGTGTAGCAAATGGCTGACGCCCTGCAATAAGCAAGCAAGGAACTGATGCTAACAACAGAGCCTCCATTTTCAAAAATATAAGTGCCTTTTTCTTGCACCTCACTTATAGGAGAGAGTGTCTATTTTGTAATATAAAAATCTTTAAAATAGCCTTTCAATTTTCTCAAGCAGAAGAGCTGACATACTACCCCTCACTGAAAAAAAATTAAAATTAGCTAAAATGAAAATGTGGAGCAGACTTAAACTTCAAGGGATCTGAAAGAAAGACCTTTTTTTTCCCGTTTCTTACAATTAAGAATTTTATCAAATAAAAAGTTTAATAACAAAAGAGACTCATTACAAAAAAGCCTTTTGACATTACTTTTACAGTTTGAGTTAACAGGTGTTTTTTGGGGGGAGGTATGTTAAATTAATAAGATTCACTTCCCTATTCTGATAATGATTTTGCTATTAAAATATGATGTTGCTATCAGAGTTGACTTTTTATGATGTCCCAAATTCCTACTTCTGGTCTCATACCTTTAGTTATGCTGAATGTTTTGATTTTTACCTAACAAATCAGATTATTACTCCTAATCAGTTCTGCAATAAAAGCATCTAGTAACTGAAAGTTTAGAAGTTGTAGAACATGCAAGTTTGCAAGGACTGGCAAGAACAAGAATTTGAGGACAACCAAGGGAGGCTTAACAACGGAACATGAAGACACTATAAAGTTTATTTTCTGTGAGCTTGACCTAGGTCCCCTCAAAGCTAAAATCAATCTTAGAATCTGAGAGTCCAAAATGGTTAAAACATAATATACATTTTGAACTAACTTTTGGGTTAAATGTGTCACCCCTAAATTTCTGAGACAGACTCTTCTTCAAGCCCAATATCCGACTAAGCTATTGGGAAATGTTCTGTCTTTGGGAAACAGGCAAGTAAGAGCAAATGTCCTTGGGAGTGTGTGTGCGTGTGCGTGTGCGTGTGCGTGTGTGTTTTAAGGGAGCAGAACAAGGAGGCATGGCAGCTGGGAAGGGTGCTCCCTGGGAGGGGCAAGGCAGCTGGAAGGAGGTTATCTTTCTTTGAAAAAATTCAGGGATTAGAAATTGGGGAGAGGAATGAAGGCTGCAACGGCATTTACTCATCTTCAGCAATTCGCTGCTGGCAAAAGATAACTTTTCTCCTCCATTCTTCAATGGCTAAGCATCAGATGAAAATTGCCCAGCAGTGTTAAATAATTTTGTTTGAGGTAAAAAGAAGAGAAGGAAAACTGAGTTGCTGAATTGAACTTTTCACAGTTTGGGGCTAGATGTTTCATGTATACATATATATAAATATACATATATTTACCATCAGGCAGGAAGCTCTCCATGCCAACACAATGTGTGCAGGAAGACTGTCATACTATGGATATATTTATAACTGCAGGTGTGAAGGAGAAATTTTGTTTTCATGTGATGTTTGCCTGCAGGGGTCACAGAAAAATTTCAAAGTACAACCCAGAAGACATTTCGAGTCTGCTTTTCAAAAAAATAATCTGTTTTCCAGCATTACAGTCTGCAAACTAATACCATCTTACAGGGAAATGAATGAACAATGCCAGTGGCTGATTCTATTTTATAAGGAATTATTAGCTGGGGACAAACATGAGGAAATGGGAAATCATTTTCAAATGGAACATCTGAAGATGAATGAGCGCAGATTCATAAACTCTGTCGCTCCAGAGGTACTATGCTCTCTTAGCAAATTAAACAAAACCACACCAGAATGTTGACAATGATTTACTGCAAGCTTTTTACAGTATCTAGACAAACGGCAAATCTAAGTGGGAAGGAAGGAGCCAACTCAGAAGACCTTTACATAAAAATATGGGCATTTTTCTGATAATCAGGATATTTGAATCTAAATGTCTAATAGTTTTATTAGTACTTTATCTTAAATGATCCAATTTTACAGACAGTGATGAGTAAGATATATTTTTCTGTGAAGAGCTAAAAGAGATACAGTTTCAGGACACTGGGCTACATTTATCGTCAGGGAAGATATAATTTACCAAATGGTACCCTTCTGTTTGGAAGGAAACACTGAAGGGCATTTTACTGAAGGTGACTGTTGAGCTCACCCTGAATCATCTTAATACGATCAAGTCTACTATGAATGGAAGTACACTGATGATTCCAGTGGCTGTAATTTTTTTTATAGCTCCTGATAATTTATCAAATATTTTGAAACTATAATAACTCTACTCCAAGATCATGAACCCAGTCCTGCTATACCACAAAGCACCCTATAAACTACTGACATGTAAACAAATATTCTCTCTGGGGAGTTTGCTAAGTTCTAGCTTTTCTCTGAGCACGTATGCTAGAGAAAAGTTATTTTTCCTCATTATATATGCTGTTCATAACGATAAGGCAAAAAAAAAAATGAAAACTACACAAAATCCCATCATCTGTAAAGCCTGCACTCGAGAGCATTTTCTAGCAGAGGGAGTGGCCTGGGGGCTATTCCTGGGGGGTCTTCACCCATTCGCTTTGGCTTGCTTTCTTGGGGACTAATGAGACACATGGGTAAGATAGCGGACTGGGGTTGGGAGTGGCTGTGGACTCGAGAAACTCAGGGGAATCTAATCCTTGACCTTGGCCTCTTTAGCAACAGGATTAAACCAACCGAACTAATTGTGTACAGACATGTCACACTACAGTAACCTACAGCTGAGAGAGGACAGTCCAAGAGTGATAAAAATCACTATAATGAATGGAAAAAAAAAGCAAGGCCCAGCAATGTCCTTTCATATGCCATTTGCACAGAGCTTACTGGGCCATCATGCAGTCAGCAGGAGAGCATCTCCGCTGTTCACTGCAATTCAGGCCCAAGATGAGACCCCCTGAGAAAGGAGCTCCTATGGATTTTTAGTGTAATTTTGGTACTTTTAGAAGTTTTAAGAATTTATCTCCCTAAGTAAATGCACCACTGGGAATATGATGATTAATAAAACTCTAGTGTATCTTCTCTGTAGTGATTTTTTAACTTCTTTTTTTTTTTTCATTTTTGTGGAAGTAAGCAGACCATGAATCTTTCTGAATTGAAGCCCTTAGAAAGTAGCTACCTTTCGGGTATATGTGTATCCCAACGTGAGTGACACTTTCTTAAAGCCATGAGGGTGATGCAAACAAATAGATCATTTACGTACTTAATTCTTTATGTATTGGGCAATGGGGAAGAAATGAAAATGTTTCCGGAATTATCTTTCTTTCAACCCCTTTCAGCATTTGCCTTCTCTTAGCAAACTACAACCCTTTAGCTCCCTTCCTCTTCATGTTTTTGATTTGCAGAAAGATGAGGCTAATAACGAGAATAGTAAAAACAATATATATGTATAAGAATCACAAAGTAGCTGTTTTTCACAATTTTGAACTTTAGAGAAAAACCAACCATGTCACTAAATAGACGTAAGAAGGTGAAACTGTAGCAAATGTGCTTTCTGAGCAATTTCTGAAAAATGAGTGTTCTAGAATTCTGAAGAGACTTCTGAGCTGGGGGCCAGGGCCGAGGGGAAGATGATCGCCTCTTATCCATCATATTTTAGGAAACAGTAACCTACGGGCCAAGGACCGGGCTGGCTAACAAACTGATCCACGTCAGTAACACGAAGAGCGTGTTATTACAGCTCACATTGGGGACAAGTATTTAGAGCGATTATTAGCGAGTGATGGATGCCGAGGAAGCCCCCTCTGCTCCGTGCTACAGCCGGCTGGCCTGGCCCTGGAAAGCACCCTCGCTGCTCCATCCACTGCTGGAGTGGAGATTTCATCTGGTTATCTTTCAAGGCAGCCTGGGTGGCCACCAAAAGCACTTGACATCTTGATGAACTTCAGCAGTTTTACATATATACAAACCCTGGAGAAAAATAAATTTGTCATTCGTCACCACATCTGTTGATCTGGGGAGCGAGGTGCTCGCAGTTCTGGCTCCTGAGCTGTTTGCTGTGCTTTTCAGTAGATATTGCCTTTTTTTGTTGTTGGTTTTGGAAGCTAAAATAACATCAAATAGAGGAAGACTCCCACAGGTGAGTACCCAGATCCAGCCTAGTGATATTTATCTCAAGTTGATAAAGGCAGATAAAGATGCTGAGTGTCAATATCACTTCGAATTTACAGTGGTAAAGGCATACCTTCCAGACTGGAAGTTTGCAGCAGATCTTTCTGGGACCTAATCTGTTATCGCTTCTCGGCAGGCCATCTAGGCAACCGTGACCTATTCTACTTTGCTTTGGGGAATGCGATAAAGAGGAAGAAACAGCTGGTTTAAGGAAAGCCTTAGAAACAAAGCTGTAGTTTATAAAGACAATAATAATATTTTCACATTGAATGGATTTAGATACATGTTATGGTACACCAAACGAAGCCAGCAACCCTAGTCAAAATGTTTTCTTAGGCTATTAAGAAAGCTCTATTAAAAAAAAAATACAGAAATCTACACTTTTCTGGGTCAGAGAAAAAAGTAAAATGTGCATAGCAGTTAAAAAAAAATTCTCCAAGTGCATCCTACAGTTCTTAAAGCTTGCCTTTTACTTCAGTGCCATTGAGTTTTATAAACTGTTAGCTTCAGTAGATTTGTTTGTGTGTGACTGTCTAACTAAACAGAATCTGTCTTGTTAAATTCTTTTCTACCTCTGTGTTCATTCTTCCAATGAAAGCAACAACCACCGAGGTTTATAAACTTCTGATGGTAGAATTAATCAATGACCAAGAACTTATATGTTTATTAGGATCCAAAATATGATAGTGACCAGGCAGATTTGGGACACCATAAGCCTAAGAACTTCATCTTGCCCATGACTTTCTCATTGTACAACTTTGTTTAAGGCATTCAGCTTCTCCTGAGGTTCAGTTTTCTTCATCTGTCAAATGGAAGATTCCACCTTGAGGAGCAAATTAATCATTATATGTGAAAATACTTTGTAAGATGTTATTTTTGGGGGGATTTTGAATTATATTTTATTTTAGGAAATAGCTTAAAAGTTAGTGGACAATCTGTACTTATGTCTCAGCTGGGAAGAAGGGGAGGCTGTCTTGATATTGACACTGATGGATAAAGAAGAAATCAGAAAGAAATTTGTACTGATAACCCAGCGTGTGTAAAGATTACCACCCATATTATTGGTTTAACAAGAAATGTAAGCCATTTCAGCAAAACAATGCACTGTTTGTAGGCTCAAATGATAATAATCCTTTTGGCAGCAGTAAAAGGTTGTAAGTTTGAAAAGGGTAATTATGAGGTAATAATAGGTATTTTGAATGGCGAGATAAATTTTACACTCTCGTAAGCCAGCATTTAGAAACAGGTATCTTGGAGGGATATTCTGCAGTAGTTAATTTAATTTATGCTTTTTTTTTTTTTTTACCTGGAATATGGCCTCGGCAAGTATAAAAGAATTCTTTGCAATAGTCTTTGCAGAGCAGGGGAAGTGCCAGGTCTCTTTCCAAGGCTTCTCTCTCAGGTGAGTGGAACAGGCTCTGAGAATATGGAGAGCAAAGTGCACATCTGATTTCCTCCAGTAACTTCCCGCATTCTGTGTTGTTGGCAACAGAAAATATCTAAAAGCCAAAAAATCAGAAACAAACTTCTTAGTTACAGTTTTTTTTTTGTTGTTTTTTGGGGTTTTTTGGTCATCATGGAAGGAGAAAAGTGCAATTTAGCTAATGCAGTTTTCTGCAAAGAATCACCATGTCACAGTACAGAGTGATTTGTAAGGACATATGCGCGGTCTCCTGGGTTGGGATGGGAGAGTAAAGGGTAGGGGTACAAACTTGCTTCCTACTCCTGTAAGTCAGTCTCTTTATCTGCCTTTCAGGTGTGAAAAATTATATGATAATTCTACTTAGACCCTTTAACCCTTTATCACTTTACTCTGCCTCAAAGTGTATACCCACTGGTATTGAACTTTAAAACTCCAAATACCTTTATCCAACTGTATGCAAAGCAGAACTTTTTAAGACACGGCTTATCTGTGCCTTGGGTAAAAATCTATTTCACTCCTGAAATTCTTAAAGCTATTCTCAAAGATGTTACTTGAATTACAGTGTCCTAATTTTAATTAATTTTTAATCTACAGATTGCATAGGGAAGGTTTTCTAAAGTGGGGGAACAATCTCCTTTTCATGTTCTACAAAAATAAGAACTGAAGCTGAGTCGAACAGATTTAAGACCAACTTTCATTATTCATTATACTTAGCCAGGGAAAATTTTCTAACTAGCTCCTCAGTTATGTTATCTGCATGAATAAACACAAGCGTCTAATGAAAGTGCTTTTGTATTGCATTTAGTGAGTTTTAATGAAAAAAGGGCACATTTTTATCCTTGTTTATACAGTAGTATGTCTTTTATATCAATAAGATCAATTTGGGAGTTACTGATCCATTGAGATTACTCATTTATAGATAAATCAGGTCTCAGTGTCTAGTACTAACTTTAAAAAACTGACTTCAGGACCTCCTCTAATAAACAGAGAAGATAATAATAGTACAATATTTGAGACATGAAACGTAGTGTTGTCTAAATCAAGCACTGAGTTTTCATGTTAAAAAACACCATGATGAGATTAAATTTTATACGTTTTCCTCAATTTATATAACTATGTTTATACTTATTTCTTTAGAACTACAAACTGAAATGAACATTTTTAAACTCTAGATCATTGCTTAAAGCAGATATTTCATTCGCAAGTTGAGGTTTTAATTTGAGTAAACTGAGTAAATCATATGGCTTCTAGTTTTGAGGATAAAGATATTCTGTGGGGATCACAAAATTTGGATCTGTAAGAGTAAAATAACTAAAAAAAATCATTGAAGTCAAGGCACACTGAAATTTGGGCATACAGTACTTAAAAGTCCAATAGGAACTACCCTATTTTGGAAAAAAATAAGTGTGTGTGTATATATATATAAATAATATATGATGAGTTGTAACTATGATATTCAGAAAAGTTATTATTAATCACAATTATGTCTGCATTTTGATGTTTATCAATTTATTTGAATAACAATTGCATAAATGGTTAAAGTTTTCTAAAAGGAAACATACACCAGACACTTAGAATTTGCATTCCAAGAATGTTTTAAATATCTTTTATTGTCCACACTCTGGCAGACTTCACCAGATTCTATTTGATATGAATACTGTTCAACTGTGTTCTGTTTGTTTATCATGCGGCAGTCCACTGAGAACAAAACAACTCCAAGACTCTGAAGCCACCTCTTCCGCTGGCTGAAAAACTGGAATGTAATTACCTTTGGTTTTATGGAGAATATGCCTGCTTCCATCTTTTACAGCTGCGACAAAATAAATGATCCTCTCCCAGCTGCTATCCAGGAAGAGCTTGATTTTAGTGCCTAAAGAATTTTGTCTTTTACAATTTTGGGAATGTGCCCTGGCCACAAGATCTCTCATCAAAAGTTTCAGAAAGAGGATTCAATAAATTATCTGAAATCAAGTATAATATTTTTCTTTGTAAAGTTTCATGCTGTTCCCGCCCAGCAGGATGGTAACATTTTGCTCCGTGTGAGGTCTGCAGTGTAAATACCTATTTGAAGATAGAGCCATCATTCTGGCTTTGGTTTCAATGAACCAATAGTCTTACTGAAGTCAATTAAACTGACTGAGCCCAAGCTGCAACGCTGTGCTGTCTTAGACAGATGAGGACTGGTGTGTGGGGAGTGTTTTTCCCTCTTTTCTGCCTCTGTGTCTGTGTCTCTACAGGTCCTTAACGTTATGTCTGACAATGTCATCAATCTTAAGAAGAAATTTAAGCTAATTTCCTGTTTCGATTTTTAAAAGCCATGTATGAAACCGTCAAATTAGAGTGGCTTAAACTAAATATACTTTGGAAATCATGTAAAACTTCGAAACATTACTACAGCATGCCTAGCAATGATTGTGGATGTTGCTGACTAATTTATAACATCTGGCAGGTCATCCTTTAATCTTTAGCCACATGAAAGTAAGGTCCATAGAAGAAAGGTAAGATTAAACCCAGGAATACCCAGCGAAGCATGGCCTACAACTATAGCTTATCAGCAAATAGTAAAATAGGTGACAGAGACCTTCTGTATTTCTCTTTCTTTATCAAGTCACTAAACAAAGAGGACAAAAAGGCACCCACATGGGTTTGAAGAGGGGACAAAAGGAGAAAATACATGGCAGTGTATTAAGATGACGCCTCAAGATCCCTTGGTACACAAAAAGTTATTTCTAAAAATCATATGCCTACAAGGTTGTTCAGCTGTTGGGTGGAACACATGCGTCCCTGGACTATAGGGCTGGATTATGTCATTAAAGAGTTCAGTTTCAATTTTAGGCTAATATGTAAATAGATCATTGTACTAAGGCAGCTGTTAAAGGGACCCCAGGATGAGTTATTTGTTTAGTTGGATGTGTTCAACAATAGCCTTTGTCCCGGAAAGAGCCAGAGCAAACAAATGATTGTAAAAGGGCACACTTGAAAACAATTACTTTTCACCCATTCCTTGACAGCTTTGGCTGTGAAACCACCCAAGGTAGAGAGAGCTTCTATGCCTCTGTGGCTCCAAGTTAAGTTTTAGAAATGGGGGTATTTCAGTGGGTTGCAGATTCAATTTGGCTAATGGGAATTAGATCCTTTTAGCATCTTGTATTTAGGGGCTGCAAAAGTCTTGCTGAGACAGTGTAACTTCCTAAATTTTTGGCAAGACTTATTTGTAACAGTAGTGAACCATCTCATTATTGTACATAAAACTATTCAATTATACAAAGAAATTAAAATATAAAAGAATAATACCATGGCTAAAGAATTCAATTCAATTACATTCAAAGGTTCATTACATTAAAGAAAATGGGTTAGGATGGAAACTGGATTTAATTGCACAGCTAAGCATAATCAATATTCTTACCTAGTTTTCTACTATCTATTTGTTTATGAAGTTTCTTCCCTTAGGAAAAAGCTATTCCTGTAGTTTCTTGAAAACTTGCAGAAATCTTTCTGGGGGAAAAATTTTTTTTTCATAAACAAAAAAGGGCCCTTTCAATAGCCATCATCTCTCCTGTACATTACAAAATAAGACCTTAACATATATTATAAGCCAGGAAGGCTTAGGGGAAAAAAGGGAAACACTGAAGTTTATTATAAAATAACATGTTCTAAAAACTATTAAAACTTGAGAACTAACATAGGTCAAGAATACATATGCAGAACTATCTCAAATCTCTGATTTGAACAATTTGAGTATTGTTGGTTTATAAACCACTTGTGATGGAACCAGTAGGGTCTAGTGTACCAAATTTAATTCACATTTTCCAAATGAGTAGGGGTTTGTTGGAGATTGGAAGCACGTAAAACGGAAAGGAATGTGGATGGCTAACGTGGCAGAATGCTTCCTAAAGAATAATTTCTTTAAAAAAAATGTTTTTATGTAACTTCTCTTAAGGGTCAGAATTCCCCTCAGTCCTGGTGCCCCACCCCACCCTCCAGCTCCCCACTATCTTTAGTTAAGAAAAAGTTTTCATTCCTTATGTGCCTGAAGAGCTCAGTGTGGCAGGGGTCTGCGGATCATCGGAATATTCAGAGTGCATATTGCACTCAGGGAGGCTTAATGGCAAATATTTCTAAACCTTTCTCTGAACTCCCTGGTTCTGTCCGGCTCCTGGCAAGAACCCTGGAGCTGATGTGAATGGAGCGATTTTGTACTTTAATTCAGTTACAACACAGGAGCTTCATGACAATGTTTTGAATAAAATGCTGGAATATCTGTTCCCTGAATCTCAGACTACTGCTGCATATGGTAAGAATAAAGAGAGAGTTACAGCTGAAAACCTGCAGCAAGACAGTTCTCACTCATCTGGGAATAGAAGGAGTTGGACAAATGCTCCCTCAAAAGGCATGAACATTTGGACAGAGCTGGGGACTGAAAGAGAATGATGTTCTCTAGTTTCACCCATTAGTGAACCAACTAACAAACACAATGGTGTTGTTGTTATTCTTTTGCCATAAGCAACAGGACTCTGTGTGTGGGCAGCAGTTTAGTGGGGAGGAGGATAAGTCGACCCCTTTTTGTCCTATTGATTTTTTCCTATTTGCATGACTTGAGCAAATTAAATGATGCAATATGGCTTTTTGTTACAAAACAAAGTGAGAGATACCACCCAGACACATATGTTGATTCGTAGGAGCTGTTTACATGAGAATAGAGTGAAATCTACCGTGAACTGAGCATAAAAATTAGATTCAGCCAGGGTATTTTTTTTTAATGCCTGGGTCAGGAAGACTGAAGCACAAGTTTTCCAAGAGTCTCTCAGACCTTGACAACTGCAGGGTTGTAACAGAGGAATTCTTAATTAAACCTAAAATGGGGAAAGGGAGGGGGAGCAAAGACACCTGATTGTTTATTTCACCCGCAGGGATTATTAATGACGTGATTCCTTGGAGTACAGTAGAGAGCACACATTACTGCATCCCAGGGCAAGAAAGATGTTGCAAACTCAAATATAAGCACGTCTTTACATTCGACCAACACTGTTTTCATATTTGCTTAAACTTACTAACACCGGGGAAAATGTAAATGCCATTACCCCTAAAACAAGTTTTCTGGAGAAGATTTTCCTAGACAACTACCACTGAAAGACAGAATTTATAATGTTACAAAACATGACAAACAGACGGAGAATCGCCCCGGTTTTATGTGATAAATACGCCCCCAGCAAAATCTTTCGCCCACTTTTGGGTTCTTAACTGGAGTACCAGAAGTTCCTTGTCGCTGTTTAACTATTGTAATGCAAGACACCCCCCTCTGACGGGGCTGGGGATCATAAACCAACCATGCTTCAACATCCTTTAAGATTCACTCCTCTCCCTAACCGAGCACGTGGAGAAAACTGCACAAATCTTTTTACCCTAGAAAAATAAACCGGAAACCACAGCCACCTTAATTAACAGTTTCACCGCAGCCAATGCCCGATTTGATCCAAAACACACTGTTAATCGCGATTCTTTTAAAATATTTACCCAGCCCAGAATGCAGGTACCACAGAAGCTTCTCTTTTCTGAGACAGGCAGTTTTGCACAGCATCCCAACCGCGGACTCTTGGGGGCGGGAGAGGTATCTGCGCACCCCAGAGGAACACACAAACGCATCACGCCAACGCTTTAGAAAAGTTATCAAAAAGAACTCCCAAAACAAGTGTCGCCCCTCTTCCAACCACCAGTATTGCCGGAGCCACTGGGAACTCCACCCGCCAGTATGCCAGTCTCGCAGCTGTGAGGCGGGTGCGTGCCTACCTTGTTATCCAGGCGCCCCAGCCCCGGGCTGTCACTCCGCAGGCAGCAGGACAGCCGAGGGTAGAAGCCACCGCACGGCATCTCTCCCCCACTCAGCAGCTCCAGCTGGGACATCATCCGCCTATCTCTCCTTTTCAGGCGCTTCGGGGGGGTCCCATTCAGGCACCTTCTCCTCCTCGCTCCGCTCCCTTCGTTTCTTTCCCCAAACTTAGCATCTCCTTCAAAGAAGCCCAGAGCCACGGCCAGCAGCAGCAGCTTAAAGGAGAGCATCTTCAGCATCGTCTGCCCCGCGCGGCAGGGGCTGGGCGCGGGAGGACGGAGGGGAACGCCACTGCCCAGCAGGGGCACTAGGGCGCAGCTCCAGGAGGAGGCTGCAGGGCGGCAGGACACTCGAGAGGCAGAGAGAGGTGGCGGGTGCGAAAAGATGTAGAGCGATGCAACTTTGCAAAAAATAAGACGAAGCGATGGGCCCGATGCCTTAGGGGAGCCCGAGGAGCGAGATAAAGTTGTGCAGTTGACACCGTTTGCAGTGGTGCCAGTGTCAGTTGGGTGGGGGGCTTTCTGCTGCGGCTGGGAAGTGGGAGGAGGAGGAGAAGTTGGAAGAGGAGGAGGAAGAAGAGGAGGAGAAGACGGCCACAGAGGTTCACTTGTCCGTGTAACGGGAGTTGTTTAGGTGAGACAGTAGCAGGAACAGAAACGGCGGCGGCGGCGGCGGCGGGGCAGGCGGAGGCAGGGCCAGCGCTGGGCTCTAGATGATGCTGAGGTCTCCTCTGCCGGCGGCTGCAGCTTCTCACACAGCCTCTCATGTTTCGTTCCCTCTTTTCTTCTTCTTTTTAACTAGCGCGCGGGGAGGTGCTGCCACCGCGCGCCCCTTGACGTCACCGCTTCTCGCGCGCCCCCGCCCAGGGTGGGGGGAGGGGAGGGGCGGCCCCGGCGCGAGCGCGTCCCCCGGCCCCGGCGGCCTCCGGGGTGCGGCGGGGAGGGGCCGTGGGCCGCGGCGGCGGGCGGAGGGGGAGGGTCCAGCGGAGCCCTCGGAGCCAGCCTCGAGGGCGCGGAGCACGGCGCGCCCGCCTCGCCGCGCCACGCCGCCCGGGTGGGGGCGTGCATGGCCCTGGTCGCCCGTCGGTCCGCCTGGGACTGGGGCGCGGCCCGGAGGCTCCCCGCCGGCTCCTCTCTGCTCCAGTAGCCCCTCCGCGCGACCCCGGGCGTTAGGCTGCCGAGCTGAGGCTCCGAGAGCAAGTGAGTAAGAGAGGACTGCGGGAGGTGAGAAGGGAGGGGACCCTTCCAGGGCCTCCCCTACCCCGGCTTCGGCCCGCCCCTCGCCCGGGAGGGAGGATGAACCCAGTGGGCTGGAGTTGGCGGGAGGGAGCTTTCCGGCCCCTTTTCCTCCCGTGGCCCACACGGACCCCCCTGTCCCCTGGTGATTGACAATGTGAAGCTCCAGCCGGTAAAAATCTTCCTGGGGGGTCTGTTTTTTGAGGCGGAGCGGGACAGCCCAGAAGCTGCAAGCCGCTGAGTATGTTGAGATGATTGGAAGACTGTGCTGAGAAGACGTACCCATCCGTGCCTCAGGTCTGCGCGCGCCTGAAGCGGCACGTGTGCGTGGGGTGGGGTGTCCGGGCCGAGTCAGTCCCCTGGAGGGACTGCCCCCGCCCAGGTCCTGGGCCAGGTGGCCCCGAACGCCCCTTTCGAGGGCCCTACCTGTGCCCTGGAACTCAGCCGGTCCGGCTGGCGCCTCCCCCGGAACTCAGGGACGCAGGTTCCCCTGCCCCAGGTGGAGTAGCAGGGAGGGAGCTAGCCTGGGAATATGGTTCGTTTTAAATGGAAAAAAAAAATCCTGAGGAGACTTAAGAGGCGTCAACTCTGGAAGAAGGATTAGTAGTAGTAGGTTTGCGGGCGTCAAGAAGGAGGAGGTGCTTCGTATCCCATGTATCTAAATAAATTAACTCGCCCCCCCCCCCCCGCCCGCTAGACCAAGTCTGCGTAAAGAGTTTCTAAAGCAATTAGTGCATTATCAAGTGTGGTAGCTTGACGTTGACTGGATCCCCTCAAGTTGGTATCAGGAGGAGTCTCCACGGAGTTGCATCACCAAATGTGCTTTCTGCCCACTTGAATATTTAACAGGGGAGCTGACTTTCTGGTAGATGGGTTTTGAGGACGAGATAAGGCAGTTTTCTCATTTTGGCAGCGGAAGAACGTTCACCATATTTGGATTTGCTCCGCTTCTCTGGACACAGATTTCTCCAAGCTAATGTGAAAGCTGGTGACGGTGAGGTGGATAGCTGATTGAACTAATTATTTTTAAAGTAGTCGACTGGCTTTCACTTCCTGGGCCCGGATTTACTAGTGGAGCTAGGTTTTTTTCCCAAAAGAGGTGACAGATTGGAATAACTGAAAAGAATCTGCTGGGATGTTTCGTCCAGTCCTGAGCTCAGCGTAGGGTCCCGATGACGTACTTAACGTTTCTTCCAGGGCCTCTTGTATACACAAGACTTCTGTATGCTTGTGATTGCAAATGCCACTTCTGATCCCACAGACTGCTTTATCTGACATTCTTCCTGCTTTGAAGACTTTTAATGTAAAATAAATCATAGAGCTATAAAGACTTTAAGACTTTAAACTCTCCTTTAATAAACAAATCTGGAAGGGAACCCCATCAAGATTAAATCACTTGCACAATCTCATCTAATTAGGTGGTTTAAAAACCGGAGACCCAACCTAGCTTTCCACTCTCCAAGGCTGTATTCCTAAATACCAGTTTTAGGTTGTTTTTCCAAAATAAAAATCCTTTAAAAATTATATTTCAATGGTTTATGCTCCCTCTCCAAGTGATGAGTTCATCTTTGTAGTTTTGGAACGGGAACAGGCCTTCCTCATGGTTTGTACTTAAAGACTAAGAACACTTAAAAGTAAGTTAATTTTGGTTTTAAAAAAATATGCAGATGTTATGACCTGTGAGCCTAAGTAGATGTAGAGAGTTTATAAAAGATTACTGAAATGATACAAACTTGTTCTTTCTGCGTTAGTTGTGATAGTCAACTGGGTCACTGATGAATTAGCTGCATTTAGTTTCAGTGCCACTGATGTAATTTCCAAATAGTCACTAAGCAGTGTTATACTAGTGAACTAACTTCTGATTCGTTTTTTGCAGAGCGAATTGCAAAGCTCATCTACAGCCAGATTGACAGCATAGTTTTTTAGGAATCAAGAATCAACTTTGGGCTATTTCCTAAAATTAAACCACGAAAGCCCTCTTGGAGTTTACACAGCCATCTGCAGCACTTGAATGTGAAAAATGATCTTCTTCCATCAGAGAGATCGCCCTCTTCAGCTAAATCATCAGAAGTGGTGAGAAGAAGAGACCCTACCCGACCAAACTCATGCAGACAAATTAAATCCAGCTTTATTTTTTTAAGCAAGGAATGGAGTTGTACAGGGGTGGCCAGATCACCGCACTGATCGGTCCCCCTAGCACCTCCACCTCCATGCAGGTTGTACCCATGCAAGGCACTGGCTGAGGCAGCAAATGGGAGTTGAAATCCTGCTCATGATCCACTCACCAAGCCCAGTTGATTGGTGCATGGCCGTGTCTGCACAGACGATGTGGCTTCTTTTTCTAATTTGCACCAGTGCACCCTGGTTGGGCTAGTGGCAAGTCTGACCATCCCACTCCCATATCGCAGTCCTACCTGGATTATATTCTTTGCCTCCGATGGATTCAAGATTTTTATGAACAAATGACGTTTCTTGCAAAAGATGAAAAAACTGACCCAAATTGAAATTGATTTCATAGGTAAAGCTCAGAATATGATCATAGATAGGAATTATGTATATGTGTATTTACATATGTATGTATGCACAGTTATGTCTATGTATCAGAAGTTAGCATGACTTAAATTTGGTAAGTTTTATTTTAAACTACTTTGGGTATGGGAATCAGTTTTATATATGGATTTCTGGACTTCACAGGAGTATTTACTATTTAATTCCATTTCAACAAATACATATTAAGTGCCAGGCACTGTGCTAATGTATACAGTAATGAAAAATAATACAAACACCCTGCCTGTAGGTAGTTACTAATCTAGTAAGGAAGACAAATGATAAGGTCACAAATAAACTTGTGATTATAAATTACAGTAAAGGCTATGAAAAGAAATCCTAAGATGGAAAATAACAAGGCACATTTATTTCAGATTAGGTGACTGGAAACAGCCTCCCTGTGAAAATGACATGTCAGCTGGGACCTGAGGGTGAGCTCGAAGGAGTTTATGAAATGCTGCCTCTCTGCCATCTAAAGTTCAGAAAAAGGAAGGAAATAATGCCATCTGCAGCAACATGGATGGATCTAGAGATTATCATACTAAGCGAAGTAAGTCAGATAGAGAAAGACAAATACATGGTATCACTTATGGAATCTAAAAACATGGTACAAATGAACTTATTTATAAAACAGAAATAGACTCAGATATAGAAAGCAAACTTACAGTTATCAAATGGGAAGGGGGTTGGGGGAGGGATAAATTAGGAATTTGGGATTAACAGATACACACTACTATATATGAAGTAGATAAACAACAAGGTCCCACTATGTAACACAGGGAACTATAGTCATTATCTTGTAATAACCTATAATGGAAATGAATCTGGAAAAGAATGTATCGATGTATAACTGAACCACTTTGTTGTATACCTGAAACATTATAAATCAACCATCCTTCAATTAAAAAAGATAAAGTCCAGAAGCATTTGAGTTCAGAGTAGAATACGATACATTTAAGGGAAAGCACAGAATAAAGTAGGTAACTAAGAAAGGAGAGGCTCTAGCCAAATTCATAGTGTAGTTTATAGACTGGGTAACTAATGAAGTTATGTTCATGTACGTGTCATTTTCTCTTGTGAGTACTTTGTCTTTGATGATCTTTGCTTCTTTCTTTAAATCCTGGTTTTCAGCTTTTAGGAATTTTAGTTCGAATGGCCCTTCAGCCATGGCTTCTCATCTAACTGGCACGTATTTTCTTGGTTTGTTTTCATTTTTGCATTGATCATAACCGTCTGAGGTTTTTTCCATACGTGGGAATTCTATGTGATTGGAAGCTCTGTGCAGGCAGGAATTACATTTCCTTCCTCCTGGTCACCCCAGCACAGTCCCGATCAGCCTCATCATACGGTGCCAGCCTCTCGATGAATGCGGCTGTCTAGCCTCATTTCACTTAATGCTTTTTAAAGGTTTACATGGAGGGAGTACTTGCATTATAAAAAATTTTAATTGTTAAACAGAAGGGAAAACACAACTTAAAGTGCACCTTCACCAAGGAATTTCAGGAGACCTTGTTACTAAAGGATGATTCCCCCCAGGAAGGGCAGCCAAGAAAGCCAGAGAATAAATACACAGCCTTTAAAAACTAAAGACTGGTTATCGTTCAAGTACGCTGACAACAGTGGTAGGGTTGCTGGTAGGGGTTTTTTCTAGAGTTATTCAGTCTTTAGTTTAAAAGTTGGTACCTGCTGTGTGCCAGATCCCGCTCTGGGTACTGGGGACACAGCAGTGAATGAAACTTCTTTCATGGAGCATGAAACTTCTTTCCACTGGGGCAGACAGACAACAAGTAGCCACAGAATGTGCCAGAGGGTGAGTGCTACAGAGAGAAGGGGCGCGAGGAACGAGTGCGGTGCTGGAGAGAAATAGTCATTTTATATCCCTTCGTATCTGCAAGTTCCACGTCTGGGGATTCAATCAGCTGCCATCGAAAATTTTTTTTTAATTCCATTCAGTTACAAAAAGCAAAACTGAAATTTGCCATGTGCTGGCAACTATTTACATAGCATTTACATTGTATTCACAACTATTTATATAGCACTTACATTGTATTGAGTATTTTAAATAATCTAGGGATGATTTAAAGTGTCCTGGAGGATGTGCATGGCTTATATGCAAATACTATGCCATTTTGTATAAGGGACTTGAGCACCTGTGGATTGTGGCGTCCGGGGGTCCTGGAATCAATTCCTTGTGGATCCCAGGGGTGATTGTACATTGTCAGGAAACTGTCTCCAGAGACTGGGGCGTAGATATGTGGGCAGAGAGTTGAAGCAGTGAGCTACATGCCCGCGTATGTCTGTAAGCACAGGGAACAGCAAGTCAAAGGCCATAAAGCAAGCATGCTTGGTATGTTTCAGGATTAGCAAAGAGACCAGTGCAGCTGGAGTAGAGTGGGTGACAGAGGAAATGACAAGAAGTGAGGGTAGAGAAGTAGCCAGGGGCCTGGATTGCATAGGATTTAAAAACTATGTTATGGACCTTGGCTTTTTCCTCTGAATGAAATGGTCATGACTCAGGGGTCTTGTCAAAAATAAAGAAATGCCATTTATTAATGTATTATTAAACATAATAGCTATTTCCTGTTCCCACAGAGCAAATTAAACATAAGGACTTAGTTAAATGGGTGTTGAGAAACTGAAAACAGTTAAAAAAGATCAATGAAGTAAAAGTGACTGCAGTAGGCAGCTCCCATCCCTGGGGATCGAGGAACACGGGAAGTTGGGGTTACCAAAGCCTAGAAGCTGACTCAGGAGCCCTAGGGGTTGTTGCCCAGCTGATGCAGATACCCCCGTGAAGGTGACATGAAGTTGACTGTGGGTGTGCTGGGAGAAAACTGGGCACGAACTGACTGACACTGACAGGATGGGTTAATTTCCTAGGGCTGCCATGGCAAAGTACCACGAACTAGGTGGCTGAAAGCAAGCAAAGAGCATTCTCTCACAGATCTGGCGGCTGGAAGTCGGAAATCCAAGAGTGGGCAGTGTTGGTTCCTTAGGGAGAATCCGTTCTGGGCTCTCAGTCCTGGGAGCCTCAGGCATTCCTTTCCTTGGTTTGTAGCTGGTGTCCTCCCTGTGGCGTCACATCTTCTTCCTTCCATGCATGTCTGTCTCTGTGTCTGTATTTCCCCCTCTTTTGAGGACATCAGTCATGTTGGATTAATGTCTACGTCATCTTAGCTCACTCATTTGCCAGCACCTAATTCTCAGTTAAGGCCACATTCACAGGTACTGGGGGTTAAGACTTAAACATCTTTTGAGAGGGACAGAGTTTAGTCCATAATACAAGATAAGGGGGCACTGCTGGGGTGATGCAGACAGGAATGGTGAGGAAGGAGGAAGGAATAGGACCTTTTTCATCACTGCCTTCCAGCCTCCCTCTTCTGCGCTGTCTTAGGTCAGATGGCCAGTAAGCAGAGCTCAAGACAGGGATCCCTGGGCAGGTGCTTTACTGAAGGAAAAGGAGAGTGATGGAAGCAGGATAGGGCAGGAGAACAAAGCTGAGGAAGGATGAGGCTAAGGATGTAAGCTGGAGACTGGCTTCAGTCTGATCTCACAAGGAATCTCTTGAGCACGAAGTGCACCACAGAGTTGGTCCCATCCTGGCGCAGAGTGAGGTGGAGTGGACTGATTTTTTTTCACCTACGTATCAATTGGTTACTGTTTGCAGGTTGCCCTCAGGGAGACAGGTCCTGTTCTGCCAAGAACAGTGCTCTGGAGAAGGGGCAGCTGTGAACTCTGATAGCCTATATTTTTCAAGGAATTTGTCCATTTCATCTGTTGACATAAAGTTGTTCATAATATTGATGTGTTAATCCTTTTATTCTATAGATTCTATAGAAATGTCACCTCACTCATTCCTAATATTGACAGTTTGTGTCTTCTGTCTTATTTTATGATCAGTGTGGCTGGAGGTTTATCAATTTTTTTTGGTTTCATCAAAGAACCAGTTCTTGGTTTCATTAATTTTTTTCCTATTTTTCTGATCTTCTTTTTGTTTTTGTTTTTGTTTTTTAGTTTATTTCCCCTCTGATCTTTATTGTTTACTCTCTTCTGCTTACTTTGGGTTTAATTTGCTTTGATTTAGCTACTTTCTTAAGATGGAACCTGAGGTCATTAATTTGGGACCTCTCTTTTTTTCTAACGTAGGCATTTAGCAATATGCATTTTCCTCGTGGTACGGCATTTAGCCACATCCCACAAAATTTGCAGTGTTGTGCTCTCAGTTGCATTCAGTTCAAAATGCTAATTTCCCCTTTGAGTTCTTCTTGACCAGTAGGTAATAAATGTCTCAGTACTTGGGGATTTTGTTGTTGTTGTTGAAGCCTTTCTGTTGTTGATTCTAATTCAATTCCATTGTAGTCAGAGCTTAATCTGTACGAATTGATTCTTTTAAAAATTTGGGGAACTTTTATGGGTAGGAAAATGGTCTATATTGGTAAACATTCTGTCCACAATGGTGAAGATTGTACACTTTGCTGCTGTTGGGTGGGACGTTCTGTAAATGTCAAGTAGGTTGATTTGTTAGATAGTGTTGTTTGGTCTTCTTTCTTTATTGGTTTTCTGTCACTTGTTCTATCAGCTATTGAGAGAGGAATAAATATTGACAGCTCTGAATGTATTATGGATTTTCCTGTTTCTTGTAGTTCTGTCAGTCTTTTAAAATATGTTTCGAAGCTCTGATAATTGAGTGCATAAGCATTTAGGACTGTTATGTCGTCCTCATGAATTACCTCCTTTTGTCATTCTGAAATGTCTTTCTTTATCCTTGATAATCTTTGCTCCAAAATCTACTTGTTATTAATATAACCACTCTTTCTTTCTCTTGATCAGTGTTAACAGATTTCCTCTCATCCTTTTACTTTTGATTTATTTCCGTCTTCATATTTAAAGTGCATTTATTGTAGGCAGCATATAATTGGATTTTGTTTATTTTTGTCAATGTGACCTATGACTTTTAATTGAGGTGTTTAGCCCCTTTACATTTGATGTAATTACCAATCCAGCTGGGTTTAAAATCCAACTCTGTACTATTTGTTTTTTATGTGTCCCATCTATTTTTTTGTTATCTTTTAATTCTTTAGCTCTTCTTTGGGATTATTTTAATTTATTCCAATTTCTCTGTTATTGGCTTATTAGCTATAATTTTTTTCTTAATGCTTACTTTAGAGTTTGAATTTTTTTTAACTTATAGTGTGCCTTCAGTTAATATTATAGCATTTCATATATAGTATAAAAACCTTAACAGTATACTTTTATTTTCCCCTCCCAGCCTTTGTACATATGCTCCCCATATGTTAAAACCTCAGTATGTATTGTTACTTTTTTCTTTAGACAGGTACTTATTTTTTAGATTTTAAATAAGAATAAACATCTCTTATATCTACCACATAATTAACATTTTGGTGCTCTCCATTCCTTAGTGTAGATCTAGATTTTTATTGGTATGATTTTCCTCTGAAGCACATGTGTTAACAGTTCTTGTTAGCCTTGTAGTAATAGTGTGAGTGTGATTGAGTCAGACAGTCTTTATTTTACCTTTGTTTTTGAAAGACAGTTTTGCTGGGTATAGAATTTAGGTTTACAGGGTTGTTGTACCGTTTCTTCCCCCAGTGCTTTACAGATGTTGCTCTGCTATCAACTCTATTTTTCCAAGGAGAACTTAACTTGCTCTCACTTTTATTTTGTTTTTTGTATGTATGTACATTTTTCTCTGGTTGCTTGTTACATTTTCCCTTTATCAGTGGGTGTAAGCTTTTTAATTGTTATGCCTTTCTATAGTTTTATGTTTCTTGTGCTTGGGTGTGTTGAGATTTTTGGATTTGTGGGTTTATAGATTTCATCAAATGTGGAAAATTTGGAGCCATGATGTCTTTAATATATCCTCTCTCCCTCTCCTTTGGGGAGTCTAATTATATATATCTGTTAGGCAACTTGAAAATGTCCCACAACTTTAAGTTTTTATTCTCTCTGTATTTCATTTTCATTTCTATATTGTCACATTCACTAATCTTTAATTCTGCAATGTCTAATCTGCTATCATTTTAGCTCAGGTATTTTCTGTTTCAAGTATTGCATTTTTCATCTTGAAAAGTTTGATTCTTTTAAAAATCAGGTCTGTACTTTACCTGCTGAGTCTTTTCTCTACATACTTGAACATATGAAATTTCATTACAATAACTGTCTTAATGTTCTTGTCCAGCATTTCTGTCATCTGTGCTAATTCTGGGACTGTGTTTATTCACGGTTTTTTCTCCTTATCATGGCTTATATCATCCTACTTCTTTGTCAGCTTGATAATTTTTTGTTAAATTCCAAACCTGATTTTTATCTTGTTGGATGCTTAATATTACATTCTCATAAGTATTCTTGAGCTTTGCTCTGAAGTTTGGTTAAATGGCTTGGTGACAGTTTGATCTTTCCAAGCCTGCTCTTAACGCTTGTTAGGTAAAACCAGAATCACCTTTAATCTAAGGCTAATTTCTTCCACTACTGGGGTAATATCATTGTAAATGCTCTACCTGATTTTCCTTGAATTATGATGTTTTTTCCTCTGGCTGTTTGGAACATGAACTATTCTTGGACCTGCCTCAGCTCTGAATATCTGCTCTTTTCAAGCAGTTCTTTCCCTTCAGGCAATTTCTCCACAGGCACATGCTACTAAATATGAAAACTGGAGGGGGTATCCCCTGTGGATCTCCGTAGCTCCTTCTCTGTACAGCTGTCTTCTCTCCAGTCCTCTGCTTTTTGAACTCCAGCTCTTGGCCTGTCTAGACTCCATGTGTCTCTCCTCAGTGCAGGGTTAGTGCCTGGTTTTGTTTGGATTCCCTGTCCCTGCACCGCAGCCTGGAAACTCTGTCTGGGCAGTAAGCTGGGACAGTCATGGGGCTCACCTTGTTTGTTTTCCCTCTCTCAGGGACCAGTGGCCTCTGCCTACTTGGTTGATACATAGTGCCTGAAAACCTTGTCCAGGTTTTTAGCCCTCATGGTCATAATAATAGAAGAGGAGCTGTCTAGTTGTTTCAGGAAGGGTGGTAAACCCAGTCCCTCTTACTCCATTTTGGCTAGAAGCAGAATTCTTTTTCTTTTTCTTTTTTTTTTTTCTGGTGACATTTTTGATAACCAATTCAATTTCTTTAAAATTTTAGGCTGTAACAGTCACCAAGTTCATTTCACTTCAGTTGCGTCTTGTCAGCTCGTGGTCATGTTCTGCCTCCTTAGACCTATGGCTTAGTCTATACCCTGACCAGGTAGTTGGAAGGAGTTTATTTCGGGTGTTTTTCCATTTTGCCCTTTGTGACAAGAAGTGACCCTCATTAAGTACATTTGCATTTCCCTTCTTGTATCAAGCCCTCTCAACTCTGTCCACCGCTTTCTGCTTCTCAAGCCGGACGCTGGCTGTCTTCCTTCCTCTGCCACCACTCTGGGGGAACCCCGACTCTCCGAACGTACTTCTCCTTGTGCTCCAACAGCAACAGTTACTTCTGTTTATGCTAGACAATGTGTTCGATTTATTTAGAAAACACACAAAAAACCCTTCTTCTACTTTTTTTTTTTTTTTTTGCCTAGAGGGTAACACCTGGCTGCTGTGTGTTCTGAATACAAGGATGGGGAATTAGCAGCAGGCTTTGACCACATGCTTCTGTTTCCAGCCCTCTGAGGTTCGCTGCTGCCCATCACACCTGGAGTCCTGAGGCTGTAACCCCATCCCCCTCTGAGAGGCCGAAGGGCTCCCTCCTTGGCTGCAGGCCCCACACTCCATGTTTATTCTGGGCTGTGTCTTTTTCTCATCTGCCTTCTTGAACTCCACTCCTCCACTAGCTTCCCGTCTTCTAGAACCATGTTGAAATAGTTCATCCATTGATAAGCTCCTTCCTGTTCTTCACTGCTCTGTGTTTTCCCCTCCCCTTTAAACTGATACATTCTTCTTTTAATAGGATCCAAGGAATGAGAGGAAATGTATATACAAGCATACGGTTCAGTTCGTATTCTTGACCTGGCACCCACTGCTATTTAGTTACTATAACTGTTTTATTATTTCTGCAAGTTACATTTAGTTCTTTAATTCACACTGTTGACCAATTCCTTTCTCTGAAACTATGTCTTTCCTTGTTTCAGTAACTCCAGTCTCAACTGATTTTTCTCTTACTTATCTGGATATTGCTCCTCGGGCTTCACTTCCTCTCTACATCTCGTTACGTATTTTTATACCCCAGATTCGGATCCTTGACCTTCTTCTTGCCTTAATACCTATAGGACATTTGTACCTGTAGATCCACTGGCTGTTTCAAACTCAGCACACCCTAAACCCAACTTGCCACCTTCACTCCCAGATCTGCTCCTCCACCACCTGTACCTCCTGTCTTGATGAATAGAGCTTCTGGACCTCTAACCACCAAGATAGAAGTTTAGAAGCCACCTCTACTCCCATTTCAGATATAATTGGCCATAATGTCTTGCCTGTGCTGTCTCCTAAATATTGCTCACATGTATTCACTTCTTTCCATTCTCTCAACTACTGCTTCTTTTATTTCTATTATTTTTAATTTTTATTATAGAAAAACTTAAACATAGTAAAATGTGCCTGCACCCAGTGTCAACAATTATCAACATTTGGCTAATTTTGTTTTTATCATGTCTACCCCTCCTTATTTTGCCACTCCATTATTTTAAAACACGTTCCAGATGTTATATCATTTCATCAGTAAAAAACTTCAATGTGTATTTCTAGAAGGAAAAGATATTTAAATATGTAGGCACAAAATCTTTATCATCATAAAATAACAATTCCTTTAAAATATATTCATATATCCAGTAAGTGTGTATTTTCCTTGGTTGTCTCATATTTTTGTTGTTGTTGTTGTTGTTGTTTTTACAGTAGATTGATTCAAATCTGAAAAGAAGCAGGAACCACACACTTTATTTGGTTGATATGATTTAACTGAGTCTCCTTTAGTGTAGGGGTTCCTCCTCCCTTTTTGTTTTTCCTTCTCTTGTTTGTTGAAGAAGTCAGGTCGTTGGTCCTGTAGAATCTCCCTCATTGTGAATTTTTCTGACTGCACCCTCCTGGTGTCATTAGAGATGTTTCTCTATTTCTGTTATTTTCTGCAAACTCATAGTTAAATCTAGAAGTTTCATTAGAATTTCTGTAAGAATGATCCGTAGGTGGATTCCATTTCATTGTATCAGGGGACATAAAATGTACAATTATTTCAATTTTTGTAATGGTAAGATTTTTCAGTGGCTTAGTGTGTTATTGTACTGATCCATCCATTAGAAAAAAAAAACCTGTAACCTCTCACCAAGTGGTTTTTTTTTAAACTTTTTTTTATTGAGTTATAGTCATTTTACAATGTTGTATCAAATTCCAGTGTAGAGCACAATTTTTCAGTTATACATGAACGTACAAATATTCATTGTCACATTTTGTCGCTGTGAGCTACCCCAGGATCTTGTATATATTTCCCTTTGCTATACAGTATAATCTTGTTTATCTATTCTACATTTTGAAATCCAAGTCTATCCCTTCCCACCCCCTGCCCCCTTCTCACCAAGTGGTTGATGATCATTGCCTAAGGCTGATATTTATTAGGGGCCTGTATTTCTTACCAGCTTTACTGCAACAATTTCTTCAGGTTGCCATGCCTGTAATTTTTCCCCCAACTCGACCACATTATGCGCACTGCCACTGAATGGATTTTTGTACACCACAAATCATTTCATATGATTTCCCTGCATAAAATTCTTCAGTGGACTCTTAGTGAATTTAATATAATCCAAATTCTGTAGCAGAGATACACAAGAGCCTTTATCATCTGGTCCCTGCTTACCTGGTCGTTATTTGCTTTTGATTGATAAATACTTGAAACTTTCTAAAATAGAATCTTCTCGAGGTAGAAAAGTTACAAAATGCTGGTTTAACACTTCTGGGAAATGAAGGATGAGCTAATACCCTGCTGATACACAGGCAGATGGCAGAAATTATTTTTGTAGCAATAACACATAAGCCCTTAAAGAATGAGAGCATCTTAACATTTCACAATATATGTAAATCAGATTATTATGCCATGTACCTTAAACTTATATGGTGCTGTATGTCAATTTTATCTCAATAAAACTGGGGAAAATATTTATAAATAAAAGAAAAAAACTCCAAGTCTTTGACCATGTCAACAGTGGCAATGTAGCATTTCAAGGTCATGCCCAAGAGTGTTGACTCTAGGGCAGGAAATCCAAGGAAGAGATACAGGACAAGGGGGCAAAGATTTTTGGAAGAAAGCAAAGTTATATTCTTTTCCAGCTTTATTGAGGTAAAATTAACAAAAATTCTATATGTAGTAAGGTGTACAATGTAGTAGTTTGATATATGTGTACAGTGTGAAATGATAACAACAATCAAGTTAATTAACACATTCATCACCTCACAGTTAACTTTTTTGACCTTTTTTTTTGGTGGGGGGGATGGTGTGTGGTGAGCAAAGCTATATTTTAAAATATATTGATTATAAATTTGCTCCCCAAAAGTATATTGTTTGCCCAGGTTGTGTTGCCATTTCAAGCTGCCTTCCCATGGAATTTTCTCTTAAAGTTATTAGGCAGATGTAAATAACTATTGTTTAATTCGTTAACTTATATGAAGTCAAGCTGTAATTTAAGAACTAATTTGAATTCTATTCCATTTATATTTAATTTGTTTATAATTCGTTATAATTATTTTGCTAGATATAATTAATTATAAAACAACTTTTAAAGACTATGTCTTAATTATACCTTATTGCTTCTACTTTACACTTTATATTTACTTATGCAGCTCAACTGAGTAAAATTTTATTCCCTAAATGCAGCAGTGTCAATTAGCACGTGGCATTTACATGAGTTTCCTTATGGACATTTGGCCTTTACTAAATGTCTGCAATTGGTCCTTAATCGTGTCTGAGTCATAAATGAAATGACGGAATCATGTCTGAATCAGAGGGCTTCTGTCTGCATCAATCACTGTGCCAGCCACATTTGCTGGGGTTATGGCCTGCCACTATCACCAGCCCCTTTTGTGCAGCCAGCTCTGCATCTCATATGTGTCCTTGAGTCTCCAAGACTCTGTTGATGCACCGTTGAACATCCCTGACATCTGTTTGCTCTCTGCACAATGATTGGAGTTGGTGTCAGTGAGAGGGACTGAACTGGGATGGAGATCCCTTGGGTGTCTGCAGCAGGAGTCACTGATGGAGATGTCTCATGATGGCTGGGAGTTGTGTCTCATGAAATTGAGTCTTGTCAATTCAAATTTATTTAAAAAAATAGCCTTATTGAATGGTAGTGACTTAAACTGTTATTTTTATAGTCCATGCTAGGTTTTTTTCTTTAGTATATGTCAGTTTCTTATAATACCTGAATCAACTGCAGTGTTGTAATTTGCTAATACATTTTCCATCGATGGAATTGGAAGGGTGAGCTAATGGGACCAGAGGGTGTGCAGAAATGATCCTTAATTATAAAATAATGGAAAACAGTCTACATCATGAAATTACCTCATAAACAGAACGATCACAACGGAGATGGTTCAGCAATTAATGATTTCATCAAGTAAATTAACTCATTTGTATCTCAACCCTCCATAAATGATGTGAGAAAGTATAATACCTTAACTATGTAAACAGTTAATAAAATATGGAAGACATTATAAATTCAGAGAATTGAAAGCCTGCACAGCTATAGGATTAATTACTTTTGTGTTCATTAGGTGTTTTGGAAACTAAGCATTAATTTTCTGGCTTTGCTTCATATCAGGACCACCCTGTAAGAAAGTTTAATTCCTCAGTGAGTACCTATTTATCATTTAGCTAAATGTTTGGCAACTAAGCCACCAAAGTAACATATGCAAATGAATGTTTACCAATGAGTGAATGAAAATATGCTCTATTTCTGAATGTGCTTAATTCAAGAGTAATGTAAAAATACGAAGACATTTGTTCAAAATAGGCTACCTCAATTAAGATGCAGAATTAATCTTCAAAGATACTAAGCTATGTACAATTTTGGCAGTTTGACAGTCTGCAAATATTTCTTTGAAAATGTGAGAAATAAGTACAATATGAGTCTAGTTAGATAAAATCACAATATCTGATGATTTAAAGTTTTTCAAATAAACATTTAACGTTATTTATCTTATAAATAATTGTCCTGGAGAAAATGTTACATTCCTGAAACCTTTATCGTGTGGTTCAAAGTGTGAACGTGCAGTAGTCTTAGGATTATTTGGTCTGGAAAGGGACAGATATTTGTGAAAGCATATTCTGACAGATTAAAACAAAACCTTAGCATTTAAATTTTAGGACCAAAGAAATCATTACATCTAAAGCAACAATATATCTGATTTGATGGAATGTGATATAGTTAAAAAATTGTTTGTGTGGTGTGGCTTGAGACCACAAATTCTGGCTTTTTCAAAAGTCCATGAATTCCATGTATTATTATTTTCAAAATGGGTGGTTTACTTGTAAAGAAATTCTTCAGTTCTTTATTAGAAATACATCTAAATTTTATGTCTTACCCAAGGGCATGAAATTCTGCAAACATTTTCATTTATTAATAGTTGTAAACACCTGGGCATTTATAGACATTACAGATACTTTTACATGTATAAATTTAGAATAAATGTTGGATAGAAGAGAAAGGTTTCTGACTTTAAAATCTATTTGTATTTCATAAGACCATAGGTTCCACAAGACTCGATCTTTTGCTGTTTTGGTTTGTTTGCTTTAAATAAAATATGGTTTTTCTATTTAAAATATCTGAAAAATACACTCTCAAATGTCAACTAGATCTTGAAATATATTTGGATAATTATGAGTATAAATTAACCCAAATGTCAGGATTCCATATCCTTTAAAACAGATGGGTTTTTTTTTCCTTTTTGGTAGAGGGAATGGAGAATTGTGGGTTTATTTTTGGGAGCCTGAATCCAAAGCATATTGAGCCAGACTTTATTTTCCCTTGAAAAAGAATCCTGTTCTAATCACCACACGTGCATTGTTTATTGCTTTTAAAGAACGGCTTAACATGATTAATAAGCACCTAAGAAAAAATAGTGTTATTTTCTTCCTGAAAATGTGAGGGGCTCTGCTTGTGAGACCAACCCAAAGGCCAACACTACACATGATGGTAGTCCTAAAGGAAAGTCTTCACTCACAGCTAGGGAAAGAAACTTTCAGACATGTATTGATCTTGTGAAATAGGAATATTGATTTAGTATCTCTCCGGGCGGGTAAATGAGATCATATTTCTAAAATTCAGTGTTACATCCTCTGAGTTTGTAATTCAGCCTTATCTCATTTCTTCTGAAACTAGAATTTTCCTCTTTCTTCATCTCTGCTGGAACAGAGTCTATTTCTCCATTCCTTTTGAACTCTTCTGTTCAGATAGATGAATGGCTATTTTTATATTTTGTACAGATTCTTCTAAGAACTTTCTCACTTTGATTGCCTGTGTGACGTTTCCCTCTAGTCTTTGAATCCATTTGATCAATTATTTTTGTGGGACGGAAGTTTCTTCTGTGCACAAGAAAGCGCTGTATTTGAGCCCTTACTTTATGCCATGTGCAGCAATAAGTGTTTTGCATCTGTCATCCCACATCATCATTGTAGCAACCCTACGATGAAACAAATACATTTTACGTACAAGAAACAAAAACTCAGTGAGGTGAAGAAAATTTCCCATGGCCGCTTAGCTAGTCCATCACACGGCTCTGGTACAAAGCCAGACGCATCCAAAGACCAAGCTCCATCAGTTCACTGTGGTGCTTCCAGAAGAGCTGGGCTGTGATGGTTGTTTATCCTAAACACAGATGTCTCAGTACTGTGCTCATCTTCTCATTGACAGGCTGAAACCAGATCTTTTCTGTTTGTGCACTACTAAGTGTTCTCGGCATCTGCTGTTTCTTTAGTCTGAAGTTTGGTGCAGAGGTAACTTGTTGGTCCTTGTGAACAGACCACACAACCTGTCTCTTCAAATTGTTCTCATGTCCACTGACCCCTTCCTTCCTGCCACCTCCTTCACCTCCTCCTGCAATAACTCCCTGTGCTTGTCCTCACCTCCGGTTTGACCTTCCTCTCTTTGAACACATCCTCTCTATTAATTGCATATGCTTTGTAACAATATAATTACAAACTTAGCAGCTTAAAACAAAGTGCATTTATTATCTCATAGTTTCTATGAATCAGGAATCTAGGCTTACCAAAATTAAAAGCAAAGTCTTAACACTGTAGACAGTCTCAATAAAGTGATTATTGTACTGCTCATTCTGTTATAAATTTCTTCAATATTTAAGAATGCTTTGGGAACTTTTCTTATTCTTTTTTTTTGATTATTCTTATTTGAGGAATGAAGAGACATGAATCCATGTAGATTTCTTCCTTCTTCTTATACCGACAAAGCAGTGATATAGTAATGATAAACCTTTTAAGTATATGAACTGAAGGAGAGTCATATTTTAGATCCCCTAATGAAGATACAGAGAAGAGTGAACATAAAGATACAGTTTTTCGTGTCTGTTGTGAAGCTGCAGCAGTTTCCTGTTCCCTGAAGCCTTGCTGTTCAGTGGGCTCCCGTGTTCAAGTGTGTGGCATCACGTGCCTGGCAGGATCCCTACGACTCCAAGGGCAGGACGCCCTGTAAGGCAGAGAGGGAGACGAGGGTGTGGGAAGTAGGTTACAAACTCCTAGAATATTAACCTGCTTTCCCTTCTGAAACAGGTCTGAACTTAGTAACTGGACAGCTTCTTCAGGGCCAAGTGGGGGCATGTTCTATTTCTGTGTTGGCCTGGAGGACAAGACAGGGCCCTTCTCATAGACTTCTACCACCAGGCAGCTACTGTCATTGTGAGTGTAACTCCTGCAGAGGAGGAGCACAAGGTTCCCAGCAGGTGGCTTGAGTAAATCTTTTGGCCCCTTTTCTCTTAGTGACTAGGAATTTTTTCTAAAATCAATGATGTGGGGGAGGGTATAGCTCAGTATAGTGTAGTGCTTAACATGCATGAGGTCCTGGGTTCAATCCCCAGTACCTCCATTAAAAACAATAGTAGTAGTAGTAGTAGTAATAATAATAATAATAGTAATAGTAATAATAATAACAATAAATAAACCAAATTACCTCCCTCCCCCACCAAAAAAAAAATCAGTAATGCTATGAATTAAGAAAACAAAAACAAAACATCAGAACCTTGAGCACTCCAACCAAGCCAAAGGAATGATTCCTTGGAATTCTATCTTAACTTTTATGAAGGCTTTCTTAAGAAAATGGTACCACAGTGGATATATTTCCTTCATTCATTTGCATACAGATCTTGACATCTAGATAACCATCTATGAATAGAAATCTAGTGAAGAGAGATAAGCTTGAAATTTGCACATAATGAACGATGTCCAGGCTGCTAATACTTTCTTAACTGACGCCATCCCACGCTGGCTGTGTATCCGGAGGTCAATGTCCACATGCAGGATGAAGATAAAATGGAGGTGAGCTACCCTAAAAACACACAATCAAGTAAAGCTCAGCATCTGCTGTCTAGTTAAGAACCACATGGGAAAATACATGTTTTACTTTTGCTTTGCTCCTAAATTAGTATCCACTGGCCAAATCAGGTTTTCATGTCTTGTGTCCTACTGATAACACATCCTACACTGGAGGGCAAAATACTGACTCATATATTTAGAGAAATAATGCTCACTGATTCCCTAATAATAGTTCCTTCTGGAGCTGGGAGAAAATTATGAAACCCAGAAGAATCTAACTTTTAACTTTCATTCATCAATATATGACTATTAAATCAGGTTTTGTATTGTTATCTGAACCAGCAGAGCCAATTTCAAGAGGAATAAAGAGGGAAGTCTTCAAGGCAGTGAAAAAGTTGGGTTTATCATCACATTACAAGCATGTAGAATAATTTTTAGTGGATACCCATTGGAAGAGAACCTTAAAAAAAAAAACAAAACAAAGAAAAGACTTGCTCATGTTCCAAGCTGGAAGTAACATTGCTCTGAATGAGAGAAGTAAGTGGATGGATAAAACCTTTCTGACTATTTTCTCAAATGCTTTGTGTTATGAGAGCCCGCTGCATGCTTTTTCTCTAAATGAGGTCCTCCTCAATTTAAACCCACGGGCATTTTAAGGGAAATTTAATAAACAAGTGCTTTCTTGGCCAAAAAGAATTCTGGGTTATGCAAACAGTGAAGAGAACCATGACACAATATGCTGAGTGCCTGCTGGGTCAAGTTTAATTCCATCCCCTAGATAGCTTGTCCACGCACAGGACGCCTTGGAAGTCAATGAGAGGAAATTAATGTACCACCCAGAGCAGAGAAAATTGAAATATGCTGAATTAATGTTTTGAATCATAAAGGTCATTCAAAGAAAATTCTCTGAATAGGGTGCCAACCAGAGTCTGGTTTTATAATTTTTATAGAAACCTTATTTTTTTTCCTCTGAAAGGAAATTTTGGTTTTTCTCAGAAAGAATCATAGTACTACTTTGCACCCCCAGTATACAACGTGAATAAGCTTGTCTCGGAAACAATTCTTAATTTTTTTTCTGATTATGAAAGAAAGACATTCTCAATGTAAAAAAAAAAATGTGGACAATAGAAAAAGACACAACAGAAACAAAAATCATGATAATCTCACTGTATCTTAACACCCCAAGATAAAAATGGGTAACTTCTTGGGTATATTTTTAAAAACTGTATTGCTTTGAAGCCAAGAAGATTGGAGTATATTTTATCTGAATGATGGGTATGTATAACTTTTAAATAGCAAAATGAATTTTCTAAACAGTCACCTCAAAACCAGTAAAAACAAGCTGGCAAATAATCACCTTGGAAAACTAGGCACTTCCTCTACTGACACTTCCTTCACTTTTTTGGAATTACCCTCAGAACCAGTTTATGAGCCACAAGAAAAAAATCATCTTGTAACTGTATAGCGTAAACCCTTCTTTCAGAATAGGTCATTTTCCTCTATTTTTTGGTTTGCTTTATATTTTATTTTTCAGGTAGTCTTCATCAGGAGAAGCAAAGCAGAGCTTCTTGCAGCCCAGCTATAGGAAACAAATGTCTTTGAGTGAACTCTTCTGATTTTTATTAGTGTATTTAAGGTAGGTTCAACCTCACACATTTCTCCAAATGTGAGGTGACATCTCGCATAATCACTCCAAAATTTCGTATTCATCATTGGCTTCAAACTGTGCAAAAATATCTGTTCCTGTCACATCTGTTAAAAGAGCAGCTCAGCAGTTACAACACTGACACATTTAAAATTTAGTTTCCAGTGTTGTACTGATGGAGGCGAACATTTCTCTTCTTTTCTCCTTTAAAGATTCATCATTTCAAGCACAGAAGTTGTAAGACTTCTTGAATAGACTGAGGGCACAGGGAACTGCATTGGATGTCTTAGTTAAAACTATGAGTTTCATATAGCTGTGGCTATAAAGTAAAGACTTGATGTGTGCAGGTGAATTATAGAAGGTCCCTATAATCACACTATGTGCTAAGTGACCAATGGATGTGGTGGTTGGGTAATGGGGAGTTTTCAACTCCAAGGTCATCGTCTTGTGGAGGAGATAGGACTGAGAGACACAAAAGAGACCTAAGAGCACTTTGGAAATAAGAGCCATGAGTTTATTCAGCGTTCAACACTTCTGGCTAGCGCCATCTTGAAATTTGCTTTCATGGGTGTCTGAAGGGTCATGATGTTCTAATTCTTTTCTTACTTCTCTTATTACTTCCACATAGATTTTATTCTATGGGTCAAGAATTCTCTACTGATTTTCCTGAGGATTGTTAACTGATTAGTTATGTCCCTGCCTCATGAAAAGCAGTGTTCCACGTTGGCCCTCTTCTGTCTTCAGTTGGGTGTGACAGTGCAAAGAGCAATGACTTTAAAGAGCAGAAGACTGAGGATTGATAGTCCTACGTTGTTACTTGCTAACCTATCTGACCGTGAGAAAATCACTGCCTTCCCCAATAATAAAATCGCCTCAACCACTCCACAGTTGTTAATGGAAAGAGATTTTCACTTTGAAAATGGTAGATCAAACTGGCTAAGACTTACCTTCACTTGATGCCAACACTTTTACCACTATGAATGACTCGGGCATAGATGTGAACACATGACTCCTCTGTTCTCTGTAATTCCACTGAAAGAGGAACACCAAATTTGGATGAGATGTTGAAGATTGGGGTTGGGGAAGGGTAAAAGTTAAAAAAAAGGGGGAAAACAAACAAACTCAGAGAAGAACATGAAGTGAGATGGTAAGGCGTATGAAATGTTCACTCTCTCGGTCTGATTGGCTCTGCCCTATTCGAGCTCCTGACCAGCCACTCTGTGATGGGCACACTCTACACCGGTTATCAGGAGTCTCTGTCTTCCTTGAAGGATAAGATCAAGACAGTGAGACCCAAAGGATAAAAATTCCTATTCCTGTGTGCCAAAAGCCAGAGCTCTGGGTTATTGTCTGGGGACCTGCTGCTTTCTCAGTTACTTAACTCTGGCAATGCCCACACGCATCAAGGGAGACCATGCCCGCCCATGGCCTCATCAGGCCTTCAGTGTGAGTATCTAATTCCCAGTATCTTGACTCTGTCTAAACACTGCGTGATACCTTGTAAGAGCAAAACTAGCAGGGGGGCTGCCTCATTACTGCAACTATGAGAAAATGACATTTGAACTTACTGAGCTGTTGGACCCTCATCTGTAAATGACAGCTAACAAGACCAGTTTTCTCAGATTGATTGTCAGGATTAAATGAGATGACATAAGCAAAAACTTTGTCTATTGATGTATCATACAAACTTAAATCTCTATTATCCCTTCAATAAATTCTTTCCTTACTACACATTGGTGAACCTGAACCTAACCAAGGTTTTTTTTTTTTTTTTTTTTCTTTTTCTTTATGTCAATGTCTTGTCTTTGGAGCTGGTTGGCCAATTTCTTGAAGACAGGAAGATATTTTATACCCCCTACCATGGAGCACACATGATAAACACTCGGTACATAGCTGTGCACTGATTTTCTCTGTTGAACCTCACCATTGCTGTGAAGAAAGGGTCTGCACTTCTCATTTATTTAACTCTGCTGTCGCATCTGGAGAAATGTTAATCAGCTGCAGCTTTTTCCTTCCTTGGCTGTATGACTCAATACTGTGTTGTCATACTTCCCAATTAGTAGCCGTTCCACATGACTCAAAGGGAAAGATGGAAATGAGTCTCACCCAAGACAACATAAAAGCAAAGATAATACAATAAATTAAGACTTCTGGTAAAACTACAAAGAAAAAGTGGGGATTCCAAGAAACATAGATGTTCAGTTTTTTTACAATTTATTCCAAATACTCCCTCAACTCCATCACTTTTTTTTTCCCTGCCAGAGGCTATCTTCTGAATGAAGGGGTGGAGGTACCAGGATGGTCTTGGTGAGAGATGGCTGTGAGGCCCGCTATGATAATGTCACTACTATGTGTGTGTCTTCTGGACCATCCTTTGGAAATTATGCTGCTATTAGCCAGGAATCTTCTAGTAATGCAAGAATGTCATGCACAAAGTAGGTCATCTTGTTTAAATTAGTAACACCCTGGCAAAACTAAATCACTTGATGAACGAAATTATTGCCAAGCAAGAGTATTTCTGGTTAATTTGCACTTAACTCATTCAAAGGATGAAGATCCTTGAACTTCTTAGTCAAATGGACCAAAAATCATCTATCAATTTAAAATTTGGAAAGGATACTAACACTCATGTGGTCTACCAAGGCTAAGTCTTCTTTGTTTTCTGTAATATGCAAGGAGAAAATTCAGTCTTGCAGTCAGAAGTCACATTCTGAGGAAGCCATTTTATTTAATTATGTTTAATTTTGCTCGTTTGAACTTTTGAATATTTTATCCACAAAATGCCAACAACTACTGCTTTCCCTTTGCTACTTTCTAATGATAATGGCTTTTTAAACAAAAGTTTTAGCATGATTTGGTGCTTTCCTCTTTTGTGTTGTCATTTTTCCCACCATGATCATGCTTCTTACACTGTTTTGCAATCTGGTTCTTTTTGTCTTCCCTTCTACTAATGAACCGTGTCTGATTCTTTTTATACACTCAGTGACTGTTTATAGCCCCTATCTCTTTTTCCCTGAAACTTTCTTTACAAGCTAGAGGAAAGAGAAATAGTGCCAGCCTCCTTCAATGCCAGAACTTGAGGCAAGAGGTTCAGGATGTGATCAAGACCCAGCTCTAATACGGACAGAGGATAGCTAAGGATCTGGGAAAAGGAGCTTTGGAAATCCTCACTCAGCACTTGAAAGCAGTCATCCTTCCATCCCATGATGAGGCACTCAGAGACCTCATTGGGAAAGTGTTCAAAGGACCACAGAGTCCTACAGCTTTGGGGTGACGATGGAGGAATAGAAGACTTCTGAATAATTGTACAGCTCACAGAGGCCCTAATCCCTCAGAAGTCAACACCATCACATACCCATGGAAGTGCACGGCCATCCTCCTCAAGTTAAGCCATGTTTGACTGGCCCACAGTTGATTGGAAGGGATGGATGAAGGGAAGGGAAGGAAGAGGAATATACCTAACTCACACTGGGTCAGTTCAGTTTTCTATCACAGGAGCGTGTTAATCTCTGCAGTGCCTGGAAGTGAGATGATGTAAACGAGGGCACTCAGGGGCAGCCATCTTTTGCATACGGAGAAGTAGTGGCAGCAAGTAGGCATGGAGGAAAAAATAACAAGTCTGTGAAAAGAGATGAGAAACTGAGAAATCAAACACTTTCTTGGCTTCTGAAAGCTTTCCAATTACTGGTTTCAGTCCTTGAAAAGGCCCCATTACCCTTGGCCTCCATAATAAATGTCTATCTCATTTCAATAAATTGTCTCTTTTGGATTGCTCGTTTGAACTTTTGAACTATCTTGTGTTGGTATCTTGAGGGAAAAAGGAGGAGCGTTCAAGGCCCGTGCAGCTACCTTTGCAGAACTGAAGGACTGGAGCCTGATCCTTCCTTGTAGTTCTTGTTTTCTTTTGCTCCTTTATTCTGCATTCCTTTAGCATTCATATCGTCAATTGAGAGCATGCCATTTTACATTTATTGTTTCTATAACTGTTGTCAAAGTACGTTCTATTGCATTAGTGTTTTCTAGAGCACTGCATGTCTAGTATCTAATTCAATTTCTTAAGAGTGCTTTCCAAGCTTATTAACTACCCCAGGAGGCTGAAATCTACTGCTGTTACCATGAGGGTTCCTGTTACCCTTAGGAAGCTCAGGCTTGTGAATGGTGAAGCAGAGATAAGTTTGGACTCTTGTCCCAAACCTGCTCCTTTCCTCAGAAAGGCCGGAAGTTGGGGACAGCCCTTGGCAGGACTGAATTTCAAGTTTGTCTGTGAGTTGAACAAGAAGAAGTAAATAAATGATTTCTTTTCTATAAAGGTAAGTGCAAATAATCAGATCCTAAGAATTAGTGTTGGGATGGCTTATTTAAGATTTTTTTCTTTTAATGATCTGGAAGAAAAATAAATGAATGATGGAATCTCCAGATTTGCAGATGACACTAAATTCTTTTAGAGAAGAAGTGGCAAGCTGGAACATTGTAAAATTCAGGAAGTTGTAGCATGGTAATACATTTGGGGAAAATAATCTTTCACAATTCTGAGGCTCTGAGCTCTCAGTTACAGTTCAGGAGAGAGATCTACAGATGTTTTGTCTTGAATGGAATTTGGCACTCTTCTAAATTAGGGTTCAAATTTGGTGATGTTTTTTAATGTTAGTAGCTAATTGTCCATTTTTACTCTATGCCAGACAGTGTGCTAAATACTTTCAGTATATAATCCCATTTATTTTATAAAACCCAGTGAATCAAGTGCAACTATCCCCATTTTATTCAGAAAGATAATTAACTTGTGTGAATTCCTACAGCTTGTATGTGTCAGGAGACAGGAAGAGTTAAGGCTAAGTGAACGAATCTACATTGATCTTATTCATCATTCAGTAAATTTGAGTGCCCATCATATAGTGGACATTGTCTAGATGTTTGCAGATGAACAAAACAAAATAGAAAAGATCCTTGTCTTTATGTAGCTTAGATTTTAAAGAGAAGAAACAGAAAACCAACAATACATAATAAAAATAGCAAATCGTATGGTATACTGGAAAGCGATAAGTGCTATGGAAAAAGTAAAAACATACACATGGCGGGTAAAGAGGAACAAGAGCATGAAGGCAGTGGGAATGTGAGCGGTGAATCTTAAACTGGACGGTCAGAATAGGTCTCAACAAGAAAGTAACATTTGCTCAAAGATTTACCGAAGTAATTTACGTGGGGGTTACCCAGGGAGATGTTTGGGGGAACAGCAATTCGGGGATAAGTGAAAACAGTGCCAAGGCTCTAAAGCAAGAACATGCCTTGTGTGTCATTACTAGATAGTTTTGTTTTATACTAAGCTGTAATCTGATTTACTTTAACTTTAGCGATATTCCCCAGTCTGGTCCTCTGAGACTATATCAATCTAAGTCCAATCATAGTCACAGGGTATAGTAGAATAATCACTTTACTTGTTCAGTACATCATACTTCGGTTAATGAAGACCCAGTTTCAATGAGTGTTTCTTGAAGTGTCCCATCACACAATCAGCTTATAACAAGGCAGCTAGAAAAAGCACAAGATAAGGAATCAAGAGACCTGAAATCAAAGGGGTCAGCCACAATCTTATCTAGTGATCTAAGATAACTCCACAACTAATGTACACTGAATATCAACTAGGTGCCAGGTACTATTCTAAGCTCTCTGGATACAGGGAGGAATAAACAAAGATCCCAGCTCTTAAAGAGCTTACATTGTAATGGGAGAGAGATAGGCAGTAATGAGTAAGCCTGATAAATTATATGCTTTGAAGGCAATAGAGCCTGGAACAGAAGGAATAACAGAAGGATAAAGGGTGATGTAGAGTGCTGAAAGGGTGGGTGATTTGAGAGGCAGTCTGAAATAGTAGGGCTCTGGGTAGGCTTCATTGAGATGATGACCTGTGAGTGATAATGTGAAGGAGGTGAGGGAGTCAGTCCTATGGATATGTGTGAGAAGAGTGCACCAGGGGGAGGGACCACTCAGTGCAAAGGCCCTAAGGTGGGAGTGTTTCTGGTCCATTAAAGTTTTCTTATGTTGTTTTTGTATGTGTGTGTGTGTGTGTGTGTGTGTGTGTGTGTGTGTGTGTGTGTGTGTGTGTGTATATATGTATATATGTATGTATATATGTCTTTTCCGTTCTTTTACTTTTAACTCATCTGTATCATTATATTTAAAGGGCATTTTTTGTAGCTGGCTTACAAAATTGGATCTTATTTTGTTATCTAATCTGACAATCTCTGCATTGCATTTTAATTGGAGTTTTAAGATTATTTATTTATATTATTTAATATAATTATCAGTATAGCTGAATTTAAATCAGCCATCATTTTATTTGCTCTCTCATCTCTCTCTTTTTTTTTCATTTCCTGAAATCTTTTGGATTGAGTATTTTAAAATGTACTGTTTTATAATTACTATTATTTTATTTTCACTACCTTTTAACTTTATTACCATTGCTAGGGTTTACCATATGGATCTTTATCTTATCACAGTTTACATTCAAATTATATCACTGTATGTACAATATAAAACCTTTTCAATACTTTACTTCTGCATGTGTTATAAACTGCAGAATACATTTGTATTATTTTTGTTTTAAACTGTCAGTTTTCATTTAAGTAATTTTAAAATGAGCATATTGTATTGTACTGTATTTCCCTATATTTTTATTATTTTTGGTATTTTTTCATTCCTCTGTGTAGATCCAGGTTTATATCAGGTATCTCATCAGATATCTCTCTCTTTTTTTTTCCTGCCTGAAGAATATTCTCTAACATTCTTTATAATGTATTTTTGCTGATGTTAAATTCCCTCAGCTTCTGGTTATCTGAGAAAATTTATTTCATCTTTATAGTTTTGGAGGCTATTTTGGTAGATTGAATAATCTAAATTGACAATATTTCCCTTCAGCACTTTAAAGATATTGTTTCATTATTTTCTGTCTGGCATAGTTTCGGACAAGAAGTCTGTGTTATTTTTTTAAGTGAAAGCAAGTTTATTTAGAGAGATACATCATCTTTATTTTTGTTCCTCTAAGCATAATTTTTTTCTTTTGTTGCTTATGAAGTTTTGAATCATCACTGGTTGTTAGAAATTTTATTGTGATATTTCTTCATATGCTTTCATTTATGTTGATTCAACCTGAGTTTTGTTGAGTCTCTTGGATCTTAAAGCTTATAGTTGTCATTAAAATTTGAAAACTTTTGCCATTATTTCTTCAAGTATTTCAATTACATATATATGATGCTGCTTGATATTATCCACAAGTCTCTGAGGCTGTCATTTTTTTCAGTCTCTTTTGCCTTTTGTGACTTATTATGGATAGTTTCTAATGATAAATCTTCAGGATCACTAATGTTTTCTTCTATTGTATCTAAAATGCTGTTGACTAAATTTAGTAGAAAGTATTTTTCCATATCTATTTTACATCTTCAAAATTTCTGTTTGGTTTTATTTTATATCTTTTATATATCTCATCATTATGTTTATTTTTTGTTTAAGACTTTGGGCAAAGTCAGCATAGTTACAAAATCCATTTTAAAATCTTTGTTTGTTAATTCCACCAAATAGTCCTTTCTGGGTCTATTTCTGTTGTGTGATATTTTTCTTATTATTATGGGTCACATTTTCTTGCATCTTCTTCTATCTAATAATTGTGAGTTTTACTTTGTTGAGTTCTGGATTTTGTTATCTTCCTTCAAAGACTCTTGGATTATGTTGTGTTGTGGTTAAGTTACCTCCAGATCAGACTGATTTCTCTGAGGCTTTTTAGTAAAGTCTTTTAAAGCACAAATCTAGAGTAGCCTTTACTCTAGGAAAAATTTAGCCCTACTGCTGTATTGTGATCCGCCTATAGTCTGTGCTTAGTAAGGTTTCTCCATTCTAACTGGAGGGAACTTGAACAATTCCAAACCATGTGCAAATTCTGGGAATTGTTTGGCTTACAATTCTCAAGTACTTTGTTCTTTACCTAGAACTTGTTTTTACCTGACCTTGTGGAGTTTCACTCTCCACATGCACATATTTAGAGCTAGAAATTATTCATCTTAGAGGTAGAAGTTTGTATTATTTGACCAATGTCTCCCTCTACCCCAGCCCCTGGTGTCCACCATTCTACTCTCAGTTTCTGAATTTGGTGTTTTTAGATTCCACATAGAAGCGACAACATATAGTATTTGTCTTTCTCCATCTGACTTATTTCATTTAGCATAATGCCCTCAGGTTCCATCTACGTTGTCACAAAAGGCAGGATTTCCTTCTTTTTTATGACTGAATGATACTCTATTTTACCAAGTTAAGGAAGTTCTCTTCTATTGTTAGTTTTGTAACATTAAAGGAAAACACAAAACAATAAGTGGTGTGGAAATGTATAAAGCTTGGTAAGCACCTTGACCCTTACTACTTTGTTCAGGGTGGAAGGTGGAGGGCAGTGGGAAGAGTTTGTCAAGAACCAAAAACACCAAGAAGCTGTCCTGTCTTTTCATTAAACATCATACCATTAGTTCCCCCTATGTCTTTCAATATGTAAAAGTAAGATTTTTTTTAACATAATTATGCAAAGTATCAAACAAAAGCTTAAGTATATACCCGGCTCCCATATTTGATAATTCTAAATGTTTCTCTATGTTGAAAAGCATATTGGTGACTTTATAATTTAGAGCATTTTATTAAGTGTGGCTCCAAATCTTGCCTTTGTCATACTGAGCAAAATTCAAATAATGGGGCCATAATTATTATTATAAAAACAGTATCTCAAAATTAAGAATTATATGTGTTTTAGGACTGACAATAAACTAGTATAAGAAGTGTATTTAGAGGGAAGGTGAAACCTAGGCCTCACTAAGGCTCTCACCTGAAAAGTAATTGCTGTCAAATGTTGACAAGTCAATCCAATGAAAACCATTCATCTATAAAGATCATTTACACGAAACTTTCAAATTCAATTTAAAAATATTTCAGAAGGGCCTTGGTAGCTCAATCAGACTAGATCCAGGCAGACAGAAGATTTTTTTAGAAAGAGTTTGTGGTCAAAATAATGAATGTTCTGAAAAATAACTTTATTTTTGAAAACATTCAAAGCAGACAGAGCCAAGAATTTTCTGAATTTTCACAGGCTTTATTTTTCAGCTCTATGGGTAGAAAACGAAGGCTATAAGATCATAATAAAAAAAAAATGTCACAGGCAGGTTAACTTTAAGATTTCAGGCACAGTAAAATGCAGTTGTGTCATTTTCATGCTGCGGTCCAGTTTTCTGGTTTGAGTATTGGGTGCCTGTGAACCTTTGACAGGATAACATTTTTGCTTCCACCTGCTCACATGAAATGTTTACTCAACTGCCACTTCTCCACAGGGTTTTTTTTTTTTTCTTGTGCGAAATTATTTTCAAAAGTACTTCAAGGAATACTTCTTTATTTCAGACAACTTAATGGCGACTTTACAACTGTAAGATGTGGCTTCTTATGGTGTATGTGCATTTCCTTTAATAAAAGAGTAGACTAAAGAGATTAGGAGACTCTGAAACAAAGCTTGGAGTAATTCTAACTGTGCTGTCTTCAAGTGTGGCCATCTGCTCTCGCCTTCAAACATTTGATTTTGGGGCAAGGACATCATTGGGAGTGGAGAGACTTTGCAAATTAAAAATAGATTTTTAAGATAATCGGAAAGTGGAAAATAGATAAGTAAGACCACCTCTCCCTCTTAGGAGTGGGGACCAGAATTAAGCCACAAATGAAGAACAAACCACTGATGACCGGGAGATAGGATTTCCACATATATCACTCGGAAATGTATTCAGTATGCAGAAACTTGAAACACATGTTAGGGCCATTCCTTTCTTTTCCACCTCAAACTTCCAGCCTGTGCTAGCACCCTGCCCCCAAATTTCCACTTCCTTCTCCCCACCACCAGAGGGTAGAGGGGCGTGAAGGGGGAAGCGCGGGCAGCAAGACACAGTGGGATGATGGGGGCTCTGGATGTCCCAACACCAGGACTCTGATACCAGCTCAGCTCTGAGCTCATTCTGGAATGAAGTTTAAGCCAGTTCTCTTCTCTGAGCCTCATTTTCACCACTTGTCAGGTGAGAGAGAACTAGATGCTCCCATGGTTTCTTTCAGTTCAGGAGTTTGATGACTATGTCTGACTCTCTCACTCACCAGTTAATTCTGCCGCTGTTAGGGTTTGGCCCTTGTTCTTTTGCACCTAAATTATTCCCCTTTACACACTCTGTCAGGCCTTGACGTCACCAGCAGCTCTTCCTGAGTAAATCATTCCTTTGTGGGTGCTAGTAGGCAGCAGAGACACCATCAATGACAAGAGAGACATTCTGAACTGAGAACTGCTGGGAGGGACTTTAAAAAGCTTCCCTAAGGATTGTCAGAGGAAGGGGCTCACACTACCAGGCTTCATTCCCTCCCTTTTCTCTGTTAACTGGATGATTTAGGGAAGATTCCTGATCCTTTCAGTCTTAGTTTTCAGTCTTGGTCAAGTCGAATAAGGATAAATGACCTCTTTGCATAAATCCAGCTGAGATCTTATTTGGTGCACTTAACCTATAAAGAAAAGTATTGCTATGCACGTACAGGTAACATTTTTGGATGGGTGTTTGTAAATGAAGCCGCATTGAAGGAGTATTCAAAAGAGCTTTTTGGGCCAACTGTTTTGAAAAGACGTCTGCAGACGGATTAAAATAGAGCTTCATCCTTTGGGTCACTGCCTGAGGGGCTCCTCCAGGTTGCCCCTGGCTGCTCTTTCCCCAGACTGTTACTTGTAAGCTTTCTACACACCTTTCCTATCTCAGCATCAACGTCACCTCCCAAGAGAATCCTTGGATCACTGTCTCAAGACCGTCTTCCCTCACAAGCCTCTCTCCATCCCATCCTCCTCATTTAATACAGTTCCTGGATCCAAACACCTCTGAAAACTAAAAGAATATTCCTCTTAATTTGAGTGCAAACTAATGAGTACTGTAATCTTTATTCAATTTACTGTGAACATTTATATACTTGATTATGGTCACATGAATGTTTGACTATGGCATGCTGACTCAGACCCTGTTGGTTTAACACATAACACTGTACTACTTTCCAAGTTAAAAAAATCCTTAATTTTGAAATACTTGTAGTCCCAATGGTTTTGGATAAAAGATTGTCCTGTCCTACCTAATTTTCTCCTGTGTACTATTTAGCTGAGTTCTTTAGTGTATTTATTTTCTTGTTTCCCCAACTAGAATGATAGCAGGGACCTGTGTCTCTTGTTCACTCTCTATCCAGAAACCAGAGCAGTAACTGGGTACTTAAATATTTAAGTGAGTGAGTGATTTCTTTCACATGTAAAGTACCTACTGTTCTTTATACAGATTTGGCTGAGCGAGGTGATGTCAGAGAAAGCTTGTTGAAAGAACTGATGTCAAATCTGACTTCAGTAATTACCTAAACAAAGGAGAGAAGTTCAGTGTGGCTGATGGATAGACTTCAAGCCGGGCTCAGTGAGGGATGAGACCAGAGAGCAACTGAAGGGTTTTTAAGTTATGTTAAGGGATTAGGATTTTATCCTGCTGGCAAAAGGGGAGTGATGATGGGATAAGGGTATCAACTCATTTAATCCTGCCAACAACCTGGAAAGCAGGTGCTGTTATTCCATTTTACACGTAAGACGTTTGAGAGTCAGGGAAGTTTTGGGACTTGCCCAGCATGGCATGTTTAATTTGTGGCAGAGCTGTGACTAATCCAGATTGTGTGGCTCTAGCCTTCACACTTCCTTTTAGAAAAATGGTGAAACATATATAAGAAGTGGAAGACCTTGATGATGAAAAGTCACCACTACCAGCATGAAATAACAGCCCTCAAGTGTCCTGGTGGCTGGAACACTAGGATGACGGGATCATGGGCTCGCTTTCTGGGCTAATCAGGTTTGATGGGTGCCACAGACGGACTTGGCTTTTACTTCCGTCAGCAGTTTCTAATGAGTACACATGTGCTAGCTGTGGAAGGGACGGCCGGGCGAGGTCGAGCAGATGAACGTAGGTCAAGTATCGCTGCATTAGTTGCAAATCCAAACCACAATGAGATGTCACCTCACACCTGTCAGAAGGGCTATTATCAAAAAGAACACAAATGTTGGTCAGGATGTGAAGAAAAGGGAGCCCTCCAACACTGTTGGTGGGAATGTAAATTGGTGTGGTCACTGTAGAAAACAGTATGGAATTTTTCTCAAAAAACTAAAAGTAGAATTACCATATGACCCAGCATTTCCACTCCTGGGTATGTATCTGAAAAAAACAAAAATACTAATTCAAAAAGATACATATACCCCAATGTTCTTAGCAGCATTATTTACAATTGCCAAGATTTGGAAGCAACTCAAATGTCTATCAACAGATGATAGACAAAGAAGATGTGGTATATATATGCACAATGGAATATTACTCAGCCATAGAAAAGAATGAAATTTTGCCATTTGCAGCAACATGGATGGACCTGGAGGCCTATGCTAAGTAAAATAAGTCAGACAGAGAAACACAAATCCTGTATATCACTTATATGTGGGATCTAAAAAATACAATAAATTAGTAAATATAACAAAAAAGCAGACTCACAGATATAGAGAACAAACTAGTCATTGCCAGTGGGAAGAGGAAAGGGGGGAGGGGCAATATAGGGGCAGGGGATTAAGAGGTACGAACCATCAGGTATAAAATAAGCTGTAAGGATTTACTGTACAACACAGGGAATATAGCCAGTATTTTATAATAACTATAAATGGGGTATAACCTTTGAACATTGTGAATCACTATATTGTCCACCTGTAACTTATATAATATTGTACAGCAGCTATGCTTCATTTTTTTTTTTAAAGTATCATTGCATTAGAAAGACCAGCACAGAAGCCCAGCCCACTTGTGTCAGCCAAAGGGATAGAGGGCAGCGCGTATTAACTGCCGTGCTCAGGCGTAATGAAAGGTATGGGACCCTCGTTGGCCACTTCTGGAGGTGACATGAAACTAGGAAACTGTTAGAAGAGTTTAAAAATCATATCCAGATCCCTGTATTCCTTCTTCTTATCAGAATCTACTGGCTTTAGTTTCTGCCTTTCAAGCTTTACAAGTCCATCCTGAAGACCACATGGTTACTTCTGTGTTATTTCAAAATGCCAAATGGCTAAGGCGCATACATTTCTCATAGTTTCTGAGATCTGTTGTTGCTTGCAACCTACATTTTTCAATCATCCTCTATGAGTAGCATATTTCATGGACCACTAGCTCCAACAAAGGCCCAGCCTTGAACTTTGTAAGTGATTGGGTTGGTAGAGTCACTGCCCTCCGGGGGAAAAAAAAAAGAAAGAAAGAAAGGAAGGAAGAAAGAAAAAGAAAGAAAGAAAAAGAAAGAGAGAAAGAGAGAGAGAAAGAGAGAAGGAGGGAGGGAGGAAGGAAGGAAGGAAGAGAAAGAAAAGGAAGGAAGAGAAAGAAAGGAAGGAAGGAAGAGAAAGAAAGAATTGAAGGAAGGAAGGAAGGAAGAAAGAAAGAAAAGAAAGGAAAGAAAGAAAGTCCCCATAAATCGCTATGGCTCATCTCTATAATGTTTTCTGAGACACGCGGTATGCCTGTAAGTTTTCTCTCTCTTTTTGCTCACCCTGGGAGCCCTTCCCTCAGGGAAAAAACAAAGGACATATTTTGACTTGTGTTAGAGGTCCTTATAAAGACCTAGAAAGGAAATATCTGCCAGTTAGGTAGCAGGACTGTGGTGTGGTGTAGTAGTCATGAAAATCAGAGGACCTGGGTCTGATTACCAATTCTGTCACTCTCTGGCTGTGATCTCTAGGAAGAGCATCTGATCTCTCTGAGCCTCAGTTTTCCTACCTATAAAATGAGATAATAATATCCACCTCCTAGGGATGTTGTGAGCATTAAGTGAGATTATACACATGAAATGTGCTTTAAAAATGTACAAATGTCTACTACTAATATTAATAATACTGATAGTAATAGGAAAACTCAAGGACCTTTAAAAATCAGGGTAAATTCATATTTGTTTGGATATTACCTGTGGAAATTGATTGAATGGTTTCTCAGGAACCAGAGAGGAATCTCATCTGTGCAGTTTCATGAAAGTTGCTTCATAAGGAGTTTGGTTGAATTAATGAGGAATGTGAGCAAAAGCTAAAAGTATCTTAGAAAGAAAAAAAAAAAAAACCCCAGAGCAATACCATGGTTAACATTCAGCATGTCAAGTAACATGTTTGATATATTTTAGTGACGTATTTGAGACAGTTTTGCAACCGTCAGGCTGTTGGTGTGCTGTAGTGCAAGAGGTTGTGACACTCCGTGACAGGCCACAGGAATCCACAGATGACCTGAATTCAGCACGTGGACCTTACAGAGTTAAGGATCACATTCAAAAATGAATGAATGAATGAATTAAATTAAATTAAATTAAATTTTTAAGTAAAGGAGCATATTCAATTATCCTGGGGATCAGTAGTCCAAGGTTTTGTAAAAAATGCAGGTAGAGGACTAGCAAAAAAAAAAAAAAAAAAAAAATACCGGCAGCTATGGGGCCTTAAATCCTTAAATTCTAAATGATCATTACAAGAGCTTGAACAATAATCAAAGTTTGTCAGTAAGAGAGGCTTCTTGGCAGGGCCGCTAGTAACAGGTTTTGAATTCAGTAAAATCTATACTCATACTTCTGCTTTGATATTTTCTTGTCTGAGACCTTCATCAGGTTACTTAGTCTGAACCTATTTAGGAATCTGTAACATGGAGACAGTAGCGGTACCCTCATAACATTACTGACTTCCCTAAATAAAGCGGTGGATATAAGCTCAGACCAGTGCCTGAAGTAAGCACTCAGTAAATGATTACTGTATTTATAGATTATTTCAAAAATTAAAGAAAAAACAAAACCCTGGTCTTTCATTCTATTTCTGCAACATCCTTTCTCCAAAGAAGAGAATGAACCAACCAGGAGCAAAATCGAATGCTGTATAGTTTTGATTCCGTGTGCATTTCTTTTGTAATGAAAGAGTAAATAAAAGAAAAGGACTTAGATATGCAGTCTCTGAATTACTGGGTCCACAGCCTGGTGAGAGCTCAGGCAGGTGTTGGGTCTTACGAACCTGAGGTTTTGCCAAGTGCTTGTACTCAACATGAAATTAAAAAAAAAAAAAAAATAGCCTAGCATTGTACGCCATCCAGTAGCACTTGTGGTGTAGTGCTTTTTGGAAAGAGCTCCTAGGTGGGGAAAAGAAATATGAAAGCAATGGAGTTTTACCAAACCTGTGAGAGTGCAGAGGAAATCCTTTATTTGTTGAAGAAACAGTGCTCTTACTTTTGTAGGAATGGGCCAGGGTCCAGAGGGAAAGAAGAGGAAACAAACCAGGGGAGATATGCCGTGATAAGCAGCAGAGCCTGACGGGAACCACACACAGGAACCTGCTTGCCACCTGCAGCAAGAAGCAGAAGCAACAGCTGGAACTTTCTGGTCCCAGTCGACCTACTTACTGCCTAGAGGGCCCAGCCAGAGACAACTGCTGTGTTGACTGAGACGAGAGACGTCTCAGTGGGGCCTCTAAAAGGGGAGAAATCCAAAAGGACGCCAGGATAGGGGGTGTCAGTCTTAGAAGGACAGTAAAACACTTATGTTCAGAGGTACATCAACTATAGTTCTAAGCTCTGTTCCCTGGGGAGGCCTGGAGGAGAGACCACAGGCTTAGCTGCTGCGGGGAGTGGTACCTCCACCCCCTCCCTTGGCCCTGGATGCAGAGCATGGTTTATGGATGGGCAGCAGGAGAACACCGCTTTGTACTTCCTGGCTCTGCTCTGCGATGCCCTGTGGTCCAAAAGAGACACATGCTCCCTCTAGAGATGAATGGGTGTGAAACTGTGAAGGTAAATAGGACTCGCCTTCCCCCTCTCTATTTCAAATACTCAATTGAAAAACAATCTTATAAAGAGAGCTTTATTGTATAACAACACTGAAGAAAAAAAAAGTTGAGTGCCTCCAGGGATCGAGGATACACAGACATTCTTTTGATGAGCCTGTAAGCAATGCTGTTACTAAGCACCTAGAGAATAAACAGCTTTTCTCTAAGTGCGGTTACTTGCAGGGATCAAAGCAGCAATGGCAGTGAAGAGGCGGATAAAAATGATATGACGTTTGGATCTTTAGGAGCTCTAGACAGGTGAAAAATCATTACTGAAATGGGGAGAAAATGGCAGAGTGATGTTGGGAATCTGGGTTTTGAAATGATGGGGGCTACCACCATTGGAACTGGTGATGTGGAAGCCTGCAACTGCAAGCAAGGTGGCTGGGAAGCTGGGTGGGAGGATGGACAAAGGAGCTGGCAGGCAGGTGCGGGAGGTGTCAAGAAGCCGACTGTCTGTCTCCCCTATCGTCGTCCTCCACAATCTAGACTCCATCCCCACCTTTAGAGACGCTACGTAGTGGGCTCTAGAGAGAGCGATGAGGAGACAAGGGAAGGATAAAATGAAGGTCAGAGGAAGGAGGGCTGGGAAGAGTCTTGGAAACCTTTGCAAACACAGAGGTGTACAAAGTTCAGGGAACCGCCATGTTCTTGCGCTCTCCACCCCGCTGCAAGCTTTGACGTTGCAGTTCTGTGTTGCAGTTGTGTTCTGCGTTTGCGAGAGAATGATTGACAACTGGATCACACCCGAGCACCGCCCACAGCAGACAGCACTGGCGGCCCTAGGTGCGTTTCCGGATCTTCCTACAGGGACCATTTTCTACCTCTTTTCCCTTCCCTTCCTCTTCCTCTTCTGACTCTCTCCGCTGTTTTCTGTTTCTGGCTCTGTCTCTTTCTCTTCCTTTTGTTGGTGTTGGTTTTCCCTTTAAGTTTACTTTTACCCACCACCCAGGGTGGCAGTTATTTATTTTCGAAACTGTTATGTAAGGGAGGAGACGTGGGTACTCTGGCTTCTGGAGGACGGAGCAGCAACTCAGGGGCAGAGAACTTACCTGATCTAACCCCCAGGGCTGCTCCCTCCTTAGCCTCCATGCAAGCAAAGGCATCATTTAACACATAGTTGTGAGAAACACGAGGCCAAATACTAAACCCTTTGGCATACGCTGGCCTCCGGAACAACACAATTTTTCTTCACTTACCGTCATGACTGCTAAAGAAAGGGGTACAGAGCACTTGAATTGCAGAGCACCGGGGAAATAAAGACAGTTAAGCAAATATTAGTTCATACATGGTGATCCTCTCCTTTGTGTACACTTTGAACTAAAACAACAGCCTCTTAGCAGAGTGGTTGAAGTTAAAGTGTTCTGACACACATTAAAAAAAAGAAGAAGAATATTTTAAACAGCAGTCTGCCCCTGTACTATACAAAGCCTCCCAAAGTTTCAGTAGGATGGAATTAATGTGCTCTTAAGGTGTCTGCTTCTTGCCCTGGTACAAAAGTAAGTAGAATATAATTAGTTATTCAGTGACATTGGAATTCTAAAGGTGATAAAAGAAAAGGAAATATTCTGGAGTCAGAGTGCCCAGTTTGACTACTGCCAGAGAGTTAATACATTAATGAGGAAATACTGGACCTAAATGTGCTAAATTCATTATTTTTTCTGCTGCTAGAATTTTGTTTGGATAACTGAAAAAGATGAAGTGGAAAAAGGAGACATTCACGTCTCATATGGAAGGAAAGGCCTGGTGGTGTCTGATATTGGAGAACAGATTTTTCTAGGACTATTCATTCTAGTGAAAATATTACCTTTGTGTCTCTGCCAAGGGGAGCGTTTTCATTTGTGATTCAGGATTATTTACCCTGTTGTGGTTGTTTCATTCTCCTTTAAAATTCTTCCCTTTTTCTTTACTACTTGTTTGGCTTTCAAACTGCAGCCTGATGTACATGGCTGAATAGTTTTCCAGAAGATGAAACTCAAATCTCAGTTGGCCTTCATCTTTGGGACCATCGAAGTTATCCCAAGGTTACACACCACCAACCTCCCATTTGGAAAGAGATTTGTGCATTTCTAACTTGGAATTAGGCAGTGAGTTAACAAGATCTCTTTTTTGGAATAGAACCATAACCCAATGTCTTTTGTTGCACATCAAGCTGAGACATAAAAATGATGTCTAGTAACATGGACAGTTTGCTCCTGAGTCAATCAGTGGACCTGCCCCAGGGTCTGAAGGTCAGAGGCTGGACCCCTGGGTTCCCTGCGTAATGGGTCCAAATTGCTCAACTCCATGACACTTATGGAATCTCCATGGAGATTCCAGGAATGCACAGCTACTCTGGGGCTTTGTTTTGACATTGGCCTTCTCCTCTTCCAAAAGAACATCATCTCCAGGTGTTTTGAACGCACAGGAGAAAATTCAGGGCTCTAGAGAATTGTAGCCATTCAGAGTCACACAGGACACTGAGGAAAATTTAGTTTTATGCGATTCTGAAAGTGTTCACTCTGCTCAAGTGGGTTCCAACATCTTAAGGAATTCTCCTCTCTGCAGTGGTTGCAAAGCAGAATGATTTTCTAGAAACTTCTCTGATCCAAAATTATGTCTTCCCGGGAGCCCCCAAATTCCCAGAGCCTCAGTTCACCTGTGTATTAAAAAAACTAAGTATTCATTCAGCTCACACCCATCTGTGTCTGGCTTTTGGCTCATAGTCCCGGGTCCTCGGTCTGATCCTTTACTCCACCTGCTTTAGAATCTTAGTTTGGAGGCAGTAGCGATTTGGAAAGCTAAAGGTGATTTATACCTGAGAAGGAAAGTGTGCATCATCAAAGTACCTTTTCCTGAAAATAATAAACCACTCACTTCTTATTCCTCCAGAAGGTAGCGTAGTTCAATGGATTGTTAGTTTCACTGTATTATTGACAAGGAATTCGAGATCTCACTCTTGCAGTCAAATCAAATCCTGCGTTTATGGGTCTACACTGCTTTATCTCCCTTGATAATAACCTGTAAATTTGCTCAATTAAGAGTCTTGATACAGATCTGACACCTGAAGTGAGATCTGATGTATAAAGTGAGAAACTCTTGTTTCTTTGATTCACATTGAATGTCAAGACTATTAACTGCTCTTACATTTCTCTACCATGTAGTTTTGAATTTCTGTGTGAAATAGCCATGATATTATGATTTACAAGAAATACATATTTGATCATTCAGATGACCAAAGTTTATTTCTCATATATACGTTTGGTCTTTGTCCACAGTTCCTGACTCATAGCTTTCCAAACCCTTGGAGTTTCCTAAGTGTTGAGAGTAGTAAAGGTGTCTTTTGTTACATTAATAAGGGGAACTTCAGAAAGCTCCTAAGGATGGGGGCTGGTTGCCAGTAGATTAGTGAGATCATGCGATTAGAGTGTTGGGACTTTCCGTCCCACCCCCTGACATTGGGGAAGGGAGAGGGGCTGGAGGTTGGATCAATCACTAGTGGCCAGTGATTCAGTTACTCATGCCTTTGTAATGAAGTCTAAATAAAAACCCAAAGGACAGGGTTGTGAGAGCTTCTGGGCTGGTGAGCATTTGGAGATTTGGGGAGAGTGATACACCTCGAGAGATTAGACATTCCACACCCTTTCCCCATACTTGCCCTGTTTATCTCTTCTGTCTGGCTGTTCCTGAGTTATAACTCTTTTCCTAATAAACTGGTGGCCTAGTAAGTAAAAGCTTTCTCTGAGTTCTGTGAGCCACTCTAGCAAATTACTTGAACTCAAGGAGGGGATCTTGGGAACTTCAACCTATAGCCAGTCATTCAGAGGCACAGGTAACAACCTGGGCTTGAGACTGGCACCAGAGGTAGGGACGGAGGGTGGTCCTGTAGGACTGAACCCTTAGCATGTGTGGATATGATGCTATCTCCGGGTAGATGGAGTCAGAATTGAGTTGAATTGTAGGACACTCAGCTAGTGTCCAAAGAACTGCTTGTCAGTGTGAGGAACACCCTTCCCTCATGTTGGCATTGGTACCAGAACCTATTTAATAGCTTTTTATATTCCTAAAGAATACTTGAATAGTATAGGGGATTTGAAAAACTACATAAGGTTTGGTTGTAGGAACAGAAGTAATTCACGATCAGCTTCGTGCACATATATTTTGCTGGTGAATTTGAAAACTCAGGGTCAACAGGAGGGCAAGTCCTATCTTTCTGAATTAGGGATATAAGTGTGATGGAACCACTTATGATACCCAAGTGGTCTCTTTTTTAAAAAGGCATCTGTGAAGGAAGGATACATGAGAAAGAAAAAATGTATGTATCGAAGTGGTATTTTCACTTTTTTTGGAATCAGACACGGATTATACCTAGTGAATTACTTTGAGTTGATTGCTTGAAAAGAGATAATATAGAAATTATTGCATTTAGCAATTATTTGTTTTTCTAAACTGATAGCAATTTAAATTTTCTTAGCATCTAAAGACTGAAGATAAAAGTCACACAAACAGGATCATATTTTGAAGTAAAAAAAAGTCCCATATCTGACATCATCTTTGTACAAGAGTCTTCATCTTTCTGAGTCTCAACTTCTGTCTCTAGTAGAATAATAATATTTGCCTCACATACAAGATGTGAGAAATAAATGTAGTGTCATATACAAAGCAGGTGGTATACTGCCTGGCAGGCATTAGGATGCAAGAAAAGATAGCAATTGATTTTTACTATTTTTATGGTCATTATTATTTAAATCTAGACAATCTACTCAAGCATTCCACTCTAGCTACTTTTTCTAAGTGTTTTTTCTCATCTTCTGGGTTTTAAATTCTTGGTTCTGTAACCCAACCTCCTAAGTTTCCCATGTGCAACACTTCCACATAGGAAATCTCTTTGAAACTTCTTACTGGCTCTGCTTCAGTTATGTGGACCTCTGCTTTCCTGAAGGCTTTCTAGAGTGTAAGTTTCCGAGCACCAGTTCTCCTAGGGGAGGCTCACAATGTGGATGACTCTTGGCTTTCCATATATTTGATAAGGACCAAGGAATTCAGGACTGTACAAGGTCAAAATTAGTTTTAAAAAATAAATAAAAATTTAAAAATAAAAACTTGTTTTGGACATTTGTTGGCTGTCTACTTAACGTCTATTTTTTCCAACCCTCTTTCTTCCTGAAAGATGTGAGAGGAGAATTTGTTTGCAGGTATTTGGTGATTGTGTCTCAGAAGTATTTCTCAAAATTGGCCTCATCTGCTGCTGTCCCTAGCATAGTGCTCAAGGACTGTTCCAACAGGCTGTTTGTCTCTGAATCACGGTCCTCTCCTGTCTCCAGTCCACCCCCCTAGTCTGTTTACTTGTGCATGTATCCAATGAGTAACACTTAAGGCCTTTGATGTGCCAAGCACTGGACTGTAGATAAGTGGTAAATTAATCTGTGGAAGCACCCATATACTGGGAGTTTATAAGGCTAACCTCCTTCCCCCTGAGTCTCCATCTGTGACTTGATGTGGATGAAGGCTTTGTTGCTGGAGGCACAGGGCAGGGATTTTATGTGTATAAGAATTTTGAGGAGGGTGGGGGCGATGGAATGTCATGGTGTTTGGATCCAACCTGTCCCCTGAAATAGATTTGAACACCTGTCGTTAAATGGGAAGCAGTTGAGGGAATTATTTTTGTAAAGTCTTACTTTGTGCATTGTTTTAGAGCCCAGGGAACAAAGAGTTAGTTGTGAGAGCCCTTCTTAGTCCCTCTGCGTGGTACCCCACTGCATGGAGAGCTTTGCAGACCAGTGGCTCCTTTTCTGCATTGGTCAGCATTGTTGGTTTTATTTTTGAAGTATAATCGATTTACAGTGTTGTGTTAGTCTCTGATGTACAGCATAGTTAGTGACTCAGTTACACATACACACACATATATATTCTTTTTCATTATAGGTTACTACAAGATATTGAATATAGTTCCCTGTGCTGTACAGTAGGGCCTTGTTGTTTATCTGTTTTATATATAATAATTATTATCTGCAAATCCCAAACTCCCATCTAACCCTTCTCCCACTTCTCACCCTGGTAACAGTAGTTTGTTTAAATGTCTGTGAGTCTGTTTCTGTTTTGTAAATAGGTTTATTTGTGTCATATTTTTTAGATTCCACATATAAATGATAACATATGGTGTATGTCTTTGTCTGGCTTACTTCACTTAGTGTGATCATCTCTAAGTCCATCCATGTTGCTACAAATGGCATTATTTCATTCTTTTTTTATGGCTGAGTAGTATTCTATTTTATATGTGTATATATACTACAGACCAAATCCAGTCTTACCAGACTAGTACACAAAGGGCCTTCGCAGTCTAACCCCTACAATCTTCTGTGTGTCTTTTTCTGCTCGTTCCGCATCCAGCCTGTTCTTTAACCACTTTCTGTCTCCATGTTCCTCAGATTGCTGCCTTACCCTCTCCCTCATTTCCTACTCCATATCTCCCCCACACCCATTTTGTTTCTGATTTATCTATTTTCATATAATCTTTCCTTTGATTATTGAAAGAATTTTGTCAGGGGAGGGTGTAGCTCAAGTAGTAAAGCACATGCTTTGCATACCCAAGGTCCCAGATTCAATCCCCAGTCCCTCCTCAAAGAAACAGATAAATAAGTAAACCTAACTACCCCCCATCAAAAAAAAGGGGGGGGGGTGAGAATAGAAAGAGAATTTTGTCTCTTATCTTTGCCTCTAACCAGACTGTAATCTCTTTGGGAACAGGTCAGGAGCCATGACTTAGGTTCTAAATAAATGCTTGTTAAATCAATGAATAAACTCAGTGAGGCCCAAGAAACTTAGAATAGAAGGTCAAAATTCATCAAAAAAAAACCCCAAAAAAACCGAAAACTGCACTGGATATTTATGGATTATCTACATAGCATCCATTTTTTTCCTTCTCCTCTCTCTAATAAATGTTACGTTTTTAGGGGGCAGGCACCTTGTGCCCACACAGAAGAGGCACTTCTGTGGTAGCAGACCCTATTCATCTAATTGGAGTAAAAATGCAAGTATTTTGCTTTAAGCATAAGGCAAAAACATCATCTCTGAATGCGTCTCCTCAAATGTTGGCACCTAGATCATGAGAATGGACAGGCCAAGGGTGAAGCTATCTCTCTGTGGGTGGAGAGATGGAGAGATGGAGAGATGGAGAGAAGCAGGTCCCCAGCAACATCACTGAGGTGGAGTCTGAGTCCAACAGAAAAGCCTGCCCTGCTCTGGATCCCCTCACACCCCATAATCAGAGACTCCCTATCCTTTAAGCTAATTCAAGCTGGGTTTTTCTGTCCTGCAACATAAATGATTCTAGCTAATACAGCACTTTATGAATCTTCCCCTCCTACAACGCTCTTGTGGGAGAATAGGTTCTTGCCTCTTGCAGGAAAGAATTCAAGAGCAAGGCATGGTAAAGTGAAAGCAAGTTTATTTAGAGATACTCACCCTACAGACAGAGTGTGGTCTGTCTCACTCAGAAGGGAAAATGGCTTAGGAGATACACATCCGTAGGCAGAATGTGGGCCATCTCAGAAAAGTGAGAGGGAGCAAGACCAAGAGGTGTGAGGGTATTTAGTTTAAAGTAAAAGCAGATACACACTCCACAGACAGAGTGCAGGCCATCTCAGAAGGCAAGAGGGAGAGAGTGACCACCAGGTGTGGAGTTGTTAGGTTTTATGGGCTTGGTAATTTCATATGCTAATGAGTGGGAGGATTATTCCAGCTCTGGGGAAGGGGCCAGGATTTTCCAGGGAACTGCCCCCACCGCCTACTTTTTGATCTTTTATGGTCAGCCTAGGAACTGTCACGGTGCCGTGGGTGTGCCACGAGGCTCAGGGTCTACTGGAAGTCGAATCTTCCACCATCTCGGTTCTAACCAGTCTGTCCTGTCCTCAACTGCTGTGTCATTCCTTGGGTGGTTGTGCCCTGCCCCCTTCCCTCCCATTTCAGTCTGAGAATAGGAAACAGAGGGCCTGGATCACACAGGATATCTGTAACTTAGTGGAGACTAGAACCCGGGTCTCTGTACGCCTTGTCCAATCCTCCTTTTGTTAAATCATACCTCACCCTATACGTTCACTGTCGCCTCTTTCACTTCTAATCAGAGCTGTGATCGCTTAAAAAAATCTCCTAGCTGATCATGGGTTTACTACTTAATAACACATTTGAGTATGTAGGTAAGATGACCAAACAATTATTTAAATGTATACAGATAAGCTTCATGAAGAGAATTTATGCAGTATCATTTTCAAAGAAGGCATTTGAATCTTAACCTTTTTTTTTTCTTGAGCAGAGCTGTAACATTAGCATCTCCGGTCTTATTTTTTCCCCCCAAATTACTGAGACTGGTTATAGGTAGTAAGTTCACAATTCTGGGTAAGAAATGTCTAGTTCTATAAAATCGAATGAGAACAAAGTATTAACTATTATAGCAGTAATCCTGTGTTTAAGATGAAACACTTATCACTGAGAGTTTATAAAAAGGGCTGCAGATAATTTGCCGTGTAGTCAACTTTAATCGAAATGTCGACAAGCATGCAAAGCCATGTTATTGAAGGACTGCTGAGGGGCTTAGGCATATATATATATATATATATATATACACACACACAATAATAAATAATATTTAATATTAATATTATATATTTATAAAGTATAATATATACATTTATAATATGTCATTATATATATGATATATGTTTAGCTATAAAATACAACATAACCTTTTTACATTTTCTCTATGGTTGATGCATTCCACTTATATATTACAGCATTTAGCAATATAACTGCACACTGGCCAGTGATCCCCAGATGAAGTGTATATGGCAAGTCATGCTTCCCCTGGTGAGCTCTGTTAAGTGTCTCACAGTCTAAATAAACTCTGCACAATGAGTTGGGAGCCAGTATGAGGCAAAGTTTATCATTTTGGGTTCCTTGTGAAGAATCAGTAAGAGCGTTCTGTTTACTTATGCAAAGAACTGTTTTTGATGGGTGCCGGTTCCTGAAGGCAGTGGTGGGGGGAACCCCATTGCTTAATATTAAGAGACTGTGAATGTCCGTCTCGTACTGACGCTTTCTTCCTGAGAATCCCTTCCTTCCTGCCCTTCACCTCTCCGTGAACAGCAGCTGCATACACAACCCTTACCCTGACACTTGGAAAACAGACAAGTAGCCTTTTCTTACTGCCATAAATGCCACTCAGTGAACCAGCCACTAGGTCATGCTCATGTGCAGTGCATTCTGTTTCCTCCCTCCTGGGCTCCAGCCTCACCTTCGTAATGACTGGAGCTGGAGCGTCCCTCGGGGACTCTGTTGTTCTACACTTAGGCTTTTGGCAGCTGGTAAACATAAAGCCATTATTTTCCAAATAAGCGGGTTACCCACACATGAAATTTCCAAGTTGGAAAATTTTGTCAGCTAGGATCAAATTCAATTGATGAAATTAACTTCTTTACAAGAGAATATTTAACGATGGAAAATATCCTGATGTTTTTATAGCTCGTATAGAATACAGTGTTTTAAAGAATGTTTTATAGCTCATATAGAGTACAATGCTTTTAAGAACATCTCCTCCCCCCGCATAATCCTTCTCTTTCACACGTTCTTAAGGAAAAATTAATGCTCTCTTCCCAGGCTCTATAGAGGGCACATTACAATAATCCCAAAGTCGACGTCATGAGAGAGAGGATGGAGAAACTTGAAGATAAAGATTAGGAAACATTCCTAATATAAGATCAGTCTCAGTAGAAAATAAACCAGCTCTAGAATTATTTTGTTAGTCATCAGGAATATAGGAGTAAATATATAATGAAACCCAGCAGATTTCACATTTAAAAAGTAGGCAGCATCTTACTATTCCAAAATCATGACCTATTGCTATTTTCCTCAAGTGTTCAGAAAACCGTACCCATGGTCCACATGTTCCACCTCTCAAAATGTACATGGGTTACATTTAGACAGAAGGACATGGGTCAGATTTGTGGTTTATCCTGCTTACTATGACAGTCCAAGTGAAGGCTTCTGTTTTTAAAGCATGCTTGTCCTACATAAGTTCAGTCCAAAAAAAAGCTGAGAATGCCGACACCAAGCATTCCTTTCTGCCCTTAGAAATCAATTCTGGGAGGGAGGGTACAGCTCAAGTGGTAGAGCACATGCTTAGCATGCACAAGGTCCTGGGTTCAATCCCCAGCACCTCCTTTAAAAATAAATAAATAAATAAACGTAGCTACCCCTACCCCCCAAAAACTAAATAAATAAAAATTACTCTTCAAAAAAAAATTAAAAAAAAAAAAGAAATCAATTCTGAAGTTACCTTTCAGTGCCCAGCATAGTGCCCTCAATCAATATTTGTTGGAGATATGTGTAGACAAGTCCATGTTGCTAGTTTCCACAGCCTAAAGATGCTGACCACTAAGAGCATGTGTTCAGGAGGCAGACAGGCCCACCCTGGGGTCCCTGCTCTGCTCTTCCCTGTGGTAACAAGATGGGGAGAATGCCTCCCTCCTAGTCCTGTTGGGAGGACTGAATGGGATAAGGTATTGAAAGAATTTAACATACTGCCCAGCTCACGGTTAAGACATAGGACATGGATTATTATTTTAATTTTGCACCTGTGAGAAAGAATCCTGCTTTCCAAAGTTTATTTTCATAAGCCTCCCAATCCCCAAGAATGCTCTATTTTCCTTTATTTTTAAGAAGATCAGCAAGCCATCAGTACTACATATAGTGTTCCAGGAACTGTCCACTTCTGCTTTGATGACATTTTCACCTTTACTATCTTTGGCATTTTATTGCTCCTTTTGTCCACAGAAAACTTCTGGGATCTTATAGTCAGGGAACAGCATGCAGTGATTCTTAGAATATTTAATTTGTTTTAATTGATGGCTCAGAGCCCATCACTTAGAAATATTATTTGGATATTTCTTCCCAAATACAAGTCTTCCCATATGTCTAAGCTATAGCTCACCCAACAGTTGAAAGTTCTGTGATACCAACATTTAGTTAACCATTTCAGTTTCACATTGCAAAGCTGCCTTCTGTCTGGAAACACTGAAAGGCATTTTCCATGCTGGAGATTTTGAGAAAATATTAACCATGACCAGCACCAATATTGGTTACAGGAAGAAACATTGTTAGGGTTTGTTTTTTGGTTTTTAAAATAAAATTGTATATGATAAGAACATTGACTCTCTGTGCCATATTTATGGCAAGGTTTTTTTGGTTTGTTTGGCTTTAATTTTGTTTATATATTTTTGAAGTTCTGTGTTTTTATCTAGTTAACTCTAGTATTTTTTTCCCCTCTGTGATTTCTTTTGTTGCTATTAAACTTTGAATTTCTGAGTACTGAGTTCAGATATAAATTCATCAGAAATGTATTCTTGATATTAATGGTTGCCTTTAAAAAATTTATCACATCAAATTTATTATTCCATCTACCATTTCTTTGGTGTATGTAGTAGCCAGGAATATGACTTAAAAAGAGGTAACAAGTTTTCTTAGCACCATTTATTGAATAATTCTTCTCCACAGATTTGATTTGTAAAAACAAGCTTATCATATGCTCAATTTAAAAATATATCCTGGTATCTGTTCACAGGTGGTCTCTTCATATAGATCTAGTTACTGATTCCTGCATTGAACCGGTGCTTTACTGTTTGCTTGCTTGTTGTTGTTTATTTTTATAGCTTATAAGATGTTTTATGCCTTAAAGTATAAGTTCTCCTCACCCATCAACAAACCCTGTCAGGTCCATCTTCAGAATATGGACACTGACAGACCCAAAGTCCCACCATTTTGCTACTTCCACTGTGACTACCCTGGTTTCAGCCACCATCGTCTCTTGCTAGGATTATAACAATAACCTAGTTGGCAGGTAACACCAAACGGACCTTCTCTGACTCTGAGGAAGGACCAATGATGGACCCCCTTCCTGACTCCCCTCACGCTGCTGTAGTTTACTTCATAGCACATACCACCTGTTTGGTTATTTATTTTTTTCCTATTGCTAATAGGAAAAGAATGAAACTTTATGAAGACAGTTTTTTTTTTTTTTTCCCCCTGGCAGGGGCACGGGGAGGCAGGGTAGATAGCCCCAGTGTCTAGAGTAGTTCCTGGTCTATAGTAAATACCCAATTTTATTGAATAGGAGTGTTTGGGAATTTGAGTTATTCTTTGATAACATAAAGTGATCTTTCCTCTTCCCCCTCACCCCGGGTTTTTGCTCTTTTCAGGCTTTCTATTTCTTAAGACAAGTAACATTTTCCTGTAGAATTTATGTGTTCACCAAATACTACTGACAGTCTCCCTGTCCCAGGTACTGTTCTAGGTGCTGTGGAATCAGCAGTATATAGTAAGATTTAAATTTTTATTAACATAGTACTTTATACAATCTAAAACTTTAAAAAATTAAATTAATTTCTTCTTATATGCCCCTAAATATTAAATGTGTTATTACATTTAATTTTTCTTCGATTAAATTTTTATAATTTTTTTAACTTTTCTTAAAAAATGATAACCACAATAAGTCTAGTTATGATCTGTCATCCTACAAAGTATTAACATTATTATTGACCATATTCCCCATACTGTACATTTCATCTCTGTGACTCATTGATTTTGTAACTGGAAGTTTGTACCTCTTAATTTCTCTCACCTGTTTCACTCATCATGTTTTAATAATAGTTTAAGCATTCTATAACTTTATATCCAGTTAGACCCAACATTTATTCCGACAGTCCAACAGGGTGGCTGGAGTGTAGTGAGTGCAAGACAGAGAGGTACACATGTTGATTCAAATGTATTCATTTTATTATTCCAATATTCTGTAATGTATAGTTCTTGAAAACCTAAGATGTCAAAGGCTGACAGGGGCATCCGAAATTCAGGATAAGGTGGAAACAGTAGGCAGGGGCCAGAACATGCACAGCTTCTTAGGACACAGGAAGGAGTCAAAGTTCTATTCCAAGAGCAGTGGGGAGCTGTTGGGGAATTTTAAGGATGATCCGTGTTTTATGGTGGCTGGGTGAAGAATTAATAAAAAGGAGTTAAGACAAAAGTTAGAGAGATCAATTAGGAAGTTATAGAAACAGTCAGAGGTAGGAAGAACGATGGTTACTTGGGCTAAGGATGTGACAGTAGAAATGAGCAAACTGGATGCAAAAGAGACATTTTGAAAGTACAGTTGGTGAAACGTCCGTTAGATTAAATATGGGTTATATAGGAAAGGAAATAATTAAAATAATTTCCAATTTTTTTGTTTGAGTATTCAATAAATGGTGAGGCCATTTAGGGAAATGGTGAGAGCTGGGAAAATAATGTTTTGGGGGGAAAGAAAAAGTGTGAGATTTTAGCCACAGTTGTTTGAAGTATGTGTAATACATCTGAGGGATTTTACTACCCACTTCTCCAAATTTCTAAGATTAAAAAACCTTATATTTATAAACTCAGGCCATTATATCCAGTTCTTAGTTATGTAACCTAGGGCAATTTACTGAACCTCTCTTTGGCTATGGTTCTAATGTCTTTTGACCCTTCTTGTTTAAAAGAAAGCCAGCAAGATTTCAGCCTCCTTGTAGCTAACCTCCACTTTCTAACTAGACGTTTAATAGGGTGTTTTCCCTTTGTCCTTATATTTCAACCCTTTATTTGTACATGTCTCTGGGTGGGCCTTCTTTCATTCATTTTGTCTCAATCAACATAAGGCCTTGAAGGGTAGCAAAGCAGCTTCCACATGCACAGACTGTTCTTTTGCACATTACACCAATGGCATTCACAAAAGCATACCTCCAGCAAATACTGCCATTGACTTCTCCCCATCTCTGTTCAACCAGGAAGCAATGTGCAGTCACCTGTCCCTCTTTATTGCTCCTTTATTTTCTGGCCTATACTGCCTCAAAACGAATACGAAAAATGTGGTTGGGGGAATGTAGTACTCTGCTGGTCTCAGAAGACACCTTCTGCCCAGGACAAGAGAAGTGGCCTCTTTTCTTATTAGTAATGGGCTCTGGGTCAGAGACACTGATGTCCGTAGAAAGTTCTTCTCCCCTTCTTCTAGGTAAACAGGGCCTTTCTGCTTCAAGAGGTTACATATGGATAAGCTCTGATTTTTTTTTTCAACTTAATTCCATTTATGAAAATTCACCCCTAACTCTAGCAATAGATAATTGCCTTTGCTTTCATTTTCAATGGGTCTGTGGGAATTGAATGGGAGCTCGGGACAAACTGTTAGGAGCGGTTTCCTTGACACACCATTTTAAACGGCAGTCTCTTTGATTTTAATTTAGACGTCAGTGTTTCTGTATTGTCCAGTCTCAGAAAAACTTTTCTCAGAATTTACATGCCATTTTAGGTCTCTCCATTTTTTTAGACTAAACATGTTTTTTGTATTTTTTTAGGCCTCAAACTGCAATTTACATTATCTGAATTGTTTGCCTACTTAGATCACATTCTCTAGACAGTGCTCAACTCTTTACTAGGCTGCAGATAAATAGGCTTATATACAAAATCTTCTATTTACAAAATCTCCCTCTGGGATAACAACATGCTTTTTACAATTCATAGATCTCTTCTAGCTCTGGGTGCCTAACTTTGAATATTCTTAATCACAAACATGAAGGTTCCCCTGAAGGAATACCTAATTTACAGTGATGTACACCATGTATATTGTACATCATATATATATGGTATATATATTACACAATAATTTTTATTTTTATTTGTTTTGTTGAAAAGACATTTGCCCTCATATGTCCATAAATTTGATGCCAGAGAAGTCTTCTATGCTATTAAGTTTCTACTATAATGTCTGTGAACCTTCCCATTGCTCATTTCATCTCTGAGTGTGTGAAAAGTAGGGGCGGTAAATGTTCTATTTCAACCAGTAGAATTCAAAGTAGGCAAATGTGGTGCACCCAAGTTTTTAGCCCTTTACAAAAGAAGTCAAGGTTTTCTATTAGCAAAGGGTGATAAAATAAGGGAACATTGCAGCCCAGAGCAGAAGGTCTAAAGTGAAGGAGGAAGACCTAGAGGGGAGTTTCTCTCTTACTGTGAGCACAGACTCTAGCTGGGCCCAGACTCAGCTCACTTCCCCTATTACAACCATCCCTTCTGTCCCCATCTTATTAAAAACATGTGCATTGCTTGCTTTTCAGAAAGGGAGTTTACTTAGAAAGTATATGTATAAGGCCAAGAAATTTCTTACCTCTTTTCAAAATTCTGTACCCAGAGTGCCTTCATTTATCCTTTTGATGCCTTTTAAAGCATATATACATATAAACATATGTATACATACACACACATATAATTTATTTTTCAATGTAAATATTTGGTGTCTTTATGTCAGTTTTGACTTCCTTTCATTCATTCATTCTTTCCTGCAACAAACCCTCATCAATCATCTGTAAGTTCTAGATGTTTCCTTGACCCTGCAAACTCTGTAGTGATTGAGACATCATTACAGAACTTAAGGGCTTTCCATTTTTGAATTGAAGACAAACATGTAACAAACCAGTATAACGATCTATACAATACAATGTTAGAAGAAATATAACTGAACCATAGACATAGATATTGAGTACTGCGGGATACAAGGAAAGGTCAAGAATTGGGGCAGAAGGTGGTTTTGAAATGTTCCAGGAGAATCCAGACCCCAGAAGTGGTTTTCACTACATCACAGTACTTTTATGGATGTGTGTGAGGGTTAAATTTTAGTGACTCCATACTTAGAAAAAATAGTCTGAACGCTTTACATACTGACTAGTGAAGAAGCAAGTAGTCTCAGCTCGTAAGACTCTAGATACAAACGCTGACAGATTCGTGCCTGCCCCCTCAGCATGTTTTTAGTGCTTCGGGGGAACACTCTAAATAGTTGAAATTCTTAAAAAGCTGGGCTATGAATTTAATCCATATTTTTCTATAAATATTACAAAACACAAAATCCAGTGTCTATTTGGAAGAAATAGGAAAGAAAGCATGTGACCATTTTGCACAGCTATAAAGATACGGATGCTCTGCGCTGCATAGAATGGGTTTCCCTTTGATAATTTAACATTTTGAGAAGCCCTGGGAAGTTGAAGAATGTTTTTCTGGATACTTTTTTATTAAGTTAAGGAAAAAAACCCAACCCTTTCAACTTTGTTGAAAACTTCCCCTGAAAATATACCCTTGAACAGCGATTACATTTTTGTCACCCTGGAAAATAGCATGATTTCCCTCCCTCTCCCCCAGGGCTTGCCAGTGTAGAAGCAGAAATGACTGCTCCCACTGATGTGGTGAGAAAATGCCCCCCCCCCCCCGCCCCAGGACATAAGACAGGTCTCAGTTACTGCAACTGTCTCTCCCCCTTGCTTAAGTATAGCTCAGGAGCTCATGCAAGCCAGAGTTGTTGCCAAATGGGAAGCCCTGTGTTCCACTGAGAGCTTGTGGGACACCCAAGTAGGCCACCAGGGTGTTGGGAGAACCAGAAAAACAAAAGTCTGAGGCCTCTTCTCCCAACTCCACCCTCCAATTGCAGGGTTATCATAGCAGGGCCCCGAATGGGCCAGCGGCTGACGGGTTTGGGGTTTGGATGAGAGCAGAACAGGAGGGCAGGAAGCAACATTTAAGAAAATGGATCCAATTAAATGCCCGAAGCAAGTTTAAAACATTTCAAAAAGATCTGTTGAGAAAAAAAAGAAAAAAAGACTGTTTTGCTTTCCATGAAAAATTCATGAAACAAAACCTAGGAATTTCTCACAGTGCACGCAGGGGCATGGGTGTTTCCACTCCAGAGCCAGCAGAAGGAGAGACCAGTGATGTGGAATACTGTTTCTGTGAACAGGAATAGGGAAGATGCCTACACACTTAGGAGTGCTTTGTCGTCATAGCCTTCTTTTAAAACGTAGCAAGTTCTGAGGCAAGGGCAGTTCTTGGAAGCTCAGTCTGAAAACTGAAGAGAGGATTTCAAGGAGCAGATTAAAATTTCCCCTTATCTTTGGAGCAGAGCATCTGGCCCTCGCTGCTTGGAAAAAAATCACTTCAGTTTAATAAACACGTTTGGCTGCAGAACTCCCTTGAAGGAGTTCCCTGAGTCTTCCTGGGGTGTACACTGAGTTGTTGAGTTAGAGCCCCTTCCTTAAGTACCAGGAGCTGCACCCTCTTGTGATGGCCAAACTCTCCACCAGCATCCCCTGAGGGAGACTAAGTTGATCATTTCAAACACATGGGAAAGAGCTCGCAGGACACTGTCGTTGTGGTTGTTGCATGGGGTCTAATGCTGGGTGCATAGTTGGGAGATCAGAAAGCGCACACAGAATATGGTTCCAAAACCTCCAGACAGGCTCAAATCCCTTCACTCATTGCCCAGGTTCCCTCTAAGTGTGAGTGAGCCCAGCCAGCCCACCAGAAGTCTGATAATCAAGACACCATCAGTAGGAACAAGACATTATGAAAACACTTTCTGCTTTTCATGTTATGGTCTGATTCCTCTTATTCTTAAGTTGAGGGTCATTCTGCACTTTTTTCCATCCCTTTTGTGTTTCTCTGCCCAACCACTTTTCACCCATTCAACTTCCTGTTCCTCTCTTACATCCAGTTCTTTGTATGACTTGGCACCTCCAGCCTTCACATGTCTGGAATACTTTCTGAGCAAATATTTTATTGAACGTCCTAAAAATACACAGGTAGAATGAAAATATGGCCATGTAAATAAGGGCAGTGGAGTGCTTATGTTTACTAGAAAACGTGCATAAATATGCTGTGTAGGTTTCTCTAATTGTGTCTCCACTGTGACTCTTTCCAGTGTCAAAAATGCCACGAGGACAGGAATTAACATGGCAATTTCCACTTGACTTTCTGAACACCAATTACCATAGTAATATGTTTTCTGAAGTTCAGAACAGTCTGTTCGTCTATAGCGTGATGGTTGCCTTCCTCAGAAATTCCCTGTTATATTAAAAAAAAATCACATGTTGAAAGAATTCAGTGGAAAAGATACAGTTCAGAGCTGGAGAGATAAAGTTAATTTTTCTAGTGGTAATGTAAATAAGTGAGTGCATGCTTTAAAAAAATTATGTAGGTGCTGAGATATACAATCTAAAGTGTAATGAGCAAATCCAGCATTTAATTACATCTAACTTTTCCTGTGGCTACCAATACTGCCCTTAATCCAGTGTCTTTATACATTTAATCATCATCATTACTTTTGTCATTCATCAGTAGAATAAACCAAGTGAAAAGCCACTAACCAAAATATCTGTGTCATCTGGGCAATAGCCTTCTTCTTACCCAGGTACTGATTCCTGTTCACAATTGTCCTATTACTTAAAGCAGTCTGGTAAAAGCAAATCATGCTTTCTCGTTAGTCAATTTCATTACATCTCCTCGGTTTTCTGGAAAGTTGGAAAGCATGTATAGATGCAAAATGCAAGTTATGTGTTAAAATTAAATATAAGTCGATTTTGGATAAGAACAAGCAGTCTTTTTGAGGTTGAAATTTGATCTAACTGTTGACATGAAGCGAGGATCTTTTATTCCTTTGCATGCTATAAACTATTGAGACAGGAGCCAAAAATGATCTTTTCTAAGGAACACTCCATCTTTCTCCCGGGACGTTTATTTCTGTTTTATTTTTGTCTTTTCTTTTTAATGGGATTCAAATTCTAACTTTGTACTTGCCTATTTGTAATTGTTTATAACAGCGCATTAAAAAATAATGAACTTAATGACTATGTCTCAAATTCTGAGGACTAGGATATACTTTTTAAAGATAGTTGCAAGGAAGTTTGTAGTCCTGGGAAGAGGCTGTACAGATTTAATGAGGGTGAACCAGGTATTACTAAACAGCTTTTCCAAAGAAGGGAACTCTGAGTTAAAGGCAAGCAAGCAAAATTCCTTTTTTTTTTTTTTTTGCGCCCCTCCTCACTAAAGAGACAAGTTACCGTGCCAAGTGAAAACTCTAAGTCCCAAGAAACACCCTAAACACAGAAAAATAAGCACATCGATGAATGCCTCCCCTTTTCCTCCTTGGTTTGAGGCCGACTGACAGCACCAGGTGGCAGCCCTCGGGAGCTGCCCGCCTGCAGATGCCCTACCTGACAGCCAAAAGGCATTAAGCAGAAACATGTGCTTCCTGTGGAGGGCAACGGTCAGCAGGTGGGACCGGCAGGCAGGCGGCGTTCCCCAGCCCATCCTCCTGTGTGGTCATCTGGGCCGCCTTCCTCCTGGGCACTGAGGCCCTGGAACAGGACATTTCTCAGGGCTCGGCTGGAAGCTGTTCAAATGCAATTACGCTGTGCGTCGCTGCGGAATAGATGACTCGGAGGTTCCGCACAAATTGAATTTTGAGGCCAGCTTGAAATTACATTAGATTTGGGGGCTCTGACCAAAGCCCGTCTGAATCCCCCCTGCGTTCCCCTTCGGGTCATCTTTCTTTAATCATTCACTAATGTTTTTCCGGTTGGGTCACTGCTGAGTAGATGACGTAAAGCTCCTCCCCCGCCCCCACACCTTCTTTTTTAAGGACTGTACATAATGTTTTATTGGTCTCTCCCTTTTGGTTGCCGTCAAGACAGCAAATCTGAAACTAATTTCCAAACCTCCAGAAACTGACTTTTCTGATTCTGCTGTGTAAGTCTCCAAGGCAAAGAGCTCTGACCAGAATGTGATGAAAGCCCAGGTGCCGTGGTTCGCTGCTGTTGTCTCTAAGTACATGTAGCACAAACCGGGAGACGCCAAAGGAATTAAACAGATTTGACACGTGAGAAAAATGAGAACTTGCCCCTCACGGTGGGAAGCACAAATTCCCATTCTCAGGTTAATAGTGTCCCGGGTCTCTGACGATGACTTCGTTTTTCTTGATAAACCATGAATCTCAGAAAGTTGTTAAAGGTTTAGCAAAACTAGAACGCTCCCTCCATCCTTACTTGGTCTCTGCAAACTTTAGCAGGTCGTGTAAGTATATAACCAGTGCAATTATAGGTTATACAGTTTCTCTGATAAATTATAGAGTCAGCTAGGCTATGCACGACAGCTTTTGTTCATCATTCAGTCAGATCAGTGACTCTATTAGGAAACCTTAATGAGGAAGGTACAGCTCCTGATGGCTTCTGCTTCCTATCATCAAAAGAGTTTAGTTAATACTATTCTAAAGCCAGGGAAAGATGATGAATGGTTTGGGTGAAATTTGGGAACGAGAACTCAGAAGACGCCTGACACAAACTGCTGGGTTGCCAGTTGACAAAAACTGGTATTTCAGCAAACTTGGCATCAAAGCCTATTTCTATAAAATATAAAGTACAATGTATCTCATCCCCCATTAGTTGTATATTACATTCATTCAAGAAACATTTATTAGAAGCCTATGATGTGCTGGGCTCTGTGTTGAACACTGGAGAGAGAATAGTAAATAAGACGCAGTCTCTAGCCTGGAGCAGATTATGCCTGAGTAAGGGAGACACACATGTGAACGAGGGATTTCAGTGCATTGAGTGAAGTGCTGTGGTTCAGGGTTAACTGATGTCCTAAAGAAGGGGGTTCTCAGCAGTGCCAGGGGAGGTAACCCCTTCAAAGGCCTGAACTGTTTCTATTCCAATATTAAAATGATCAAGACTCCTACTTGCATTGAAGTGTTTTTTAAGTTTAACATCCACACGTACACACACTGTGTGCATATGTATGCACGTATGTGTCCACACTGGCAAATTTTCACTAAGTGAACACTGATGGGATGTGGCCCCAGATCCGCACGTAGAGCCTGACAGTGTTCTGGAAGTCCCCTTGTCCCCTCCCGTTCCCACCTCGCTCCAAAGATAATGACTCTTCTGACTTCTAACACTCTAGTTGAGTCTTGCCTGCTTTTAAACTCTGTATAAGTGGAATCATACGGTTTGCCTTTTTTAATTTACAGCTACTCTTCTCAGGGATGAATCTCTGCTGAGTAGCAACATTTTGCTCGCCCTCTGTGATATATAGCGTTTGATTTTATGAATATACCACAATTTATTTACCTGTGCTTGTGTGATGGAATTTGGGTTGTTTCCTGTTTGGGCTGTTATAAATATTGTCTCTCTAAATATTCCGGCACATGCCTTTTGGTGAACATATGTATTCATTTCTATTGGGTAGGTACCTAGGAGTGGAATTTCTGGGCCATAAAGAATGCATATGTTCAGCGCTCATACAGACTGCCAACTAGTATTCCAAAGTGGTTTTTAGCGGTTTCTGTGACCACCCTCTGTATAGTTAAGTTCCATTTGCTCCACGCCCTCCTCGATGCTTGGCATTGTCTGTTTTTTCCACTTTAGCCATTCTCTTGGATATGCAGCGGTCTTTCATTGTGGTTTTATTTATGAAACCTGGGAGTTTTTAAATGATAAAATCAGAGATGTGTTGTTCCCTTGGACAATTGCTCTAAATAGAGAGCTGGAAAAGTTTGGAAAGGAAGAGGTTCCGTGATTTAATCTGCCATCTGGGGGGACTCTGTGTACTGTGGTGTTGCTGCAGCACTCAGAATTTTAAAGCATCTCCCACATTCATGCCTCTTCCAAAGTTTCTTTCATTCCATCATCCTGTTTTCACTTCCCCACTGGCTTCCTCAGACTCTGGGGATAAGAATAAAAATGATGGTCCTCACAACAATTCCATGAGTTAGACAATGTTATTCCCTCCATTTTACTGGTGGGAGAAATAAGGCACAGAGAAGGTGAGTGACTAACCAGGTTGCACAGGAAGTCGTGGAGCTGGGATTTGAACTGAAGTGAGAGACTCTGAACCCAAGCTATTATTCCTTATACCTCTGTACGCTGGTGGGGCTCTCCACTGTGTATTTGTGTATTTATATTTTCTTGGTAGAAGTAGATTAGAGAACCACAGTTACTTCTTTTTTTAAATTGAAGTATAGGTGATTTACACTGTTATGCTGTGTTAGTTTCTGGTGTACAGGATAGTAATTTGATAATACTTGTATATGTATACTTTTTCACATTCTTTTCCATTTTAGGTTATTCAAAGATATCGAATGTAGTTTTCTGTGCTATATATTAGGATCTTGTTTATTTTTTTATATATAGTAGTTTGTGTCTGCTAATCCCAGACTCCTAATTTATCCCTCCCTCGCCATATCCCTTTGGTAACCATAAATTTGTTTTCTACATCTGTGAGTCTGTTTCTGTTTTGTAAATAAGTTCATTTGTATGATTGTTTTTAGATTCCACATATAAGTGATATATGATATTTGTCTTTGTCTGACTTACTTCACTTAGAATGATGATCTCCAGGTCCATCCATATTGCTGCAAATGGCATTATTTCATTCTTTTTATGGCTGAGGAGTGTTCCATTGTATATATACACCACATCTTCTTTATCCAGTCATCTGTTGATGGACATAGGTTGCTTCCATGTCTTAGCTATTGTATATAGTGCTGCTATGAACATTGAGATACATGTATCTTTTCAAATTAGAGTTTTCTCCAGATATATGCCCAGGAGTGGGATTGCTGGATCATATGGTAACTCTATTTCAGTTTTTTAAGGAATCTCCATACTGTTTTCTATAGTTGCTGCACCGAATAACATCCCTACCACCAGTGTAGGAGGGTTCTCTTTTTTCTACACCCTCCACTTACTGGAGAGCTATAGGTTCTTGATAGGTATTCTCATCTAAAGCAAATGCTGCCTCAGTTACAGGGGGCTTATTAAATACACATCCTGAGCTATTGTTAGATGCTACGGTGCATGTCAGGTGAGGTGTTTAGTAGGATTCTACCCTTGAATTGAGCCTGTAAACTTCCAGGTTCTTTCCCATCTATCATCTCACTTGATCTTCATGAAAGTCAACTGAGAAGAGAATGTAGGACTGAGAAGTTAAGTGAGTTGTGAAAGGTCAAATGGTACACAAATGGTGGAAGCAGGACCTAAGCTGAGATGCGGATCCTGGGATTTCCTGATGAACTTTAGAGTGTGATGCACAGAGAATAATTTGAATACAAGGTGAAAAAAAATGCAAAGGGTAAAATTCTGTATAATGCAGATCAAAAGTTCCTCCAGATTCTACACATGAATGAGCTATTAACTCTGAGTAAAAACCATCTATGCTGATTTTAATTTGTATTTGCATATTTTAATTAATTTTCTTCCCAGGTTTATTGTTTGTTTTTTGGAGGGTAGGGATTGTGTTTTTAGTAGTAATGGTATCTAGATGGCTTCATAAGGACTAAATTCATCACTTGAATTACTAATGAACCAAAATATATGTACATATAAAAGTTTGACTTAATACTGGTTAATAACCAATAACCAAAAAAAAGTACAGTCTTTTTGTGTTTTTTGAGTCATAAAAGTCTACTTTAGATTAATTAACTCAGAGATCTAAAGAAGAATCTATTATTAGAGACTTTTATGCCATCCAGTGGACAACACTGTAATTTTCCTAACACTTATTCACTAAAGAAAACAAACTTAATTTCCATGTGCCACCATGTTGATAAATCTTGACTCTAAAAAGGTCATTAAGCATTTCAGTGGCACCACCTTGTAAACACCTATGTCATACGTTACTTCCAGACTTACTTCTGTAATGTTGATGGAGAAGGCAGAGTTGAAATTAAAATGTGAATCTCGCGAACTTCACCACAGTGATATTCCCCGTTTCCTTGCAAGGACTTCTCTGAAATCGGAAAAACAAATCTTCCCATCCTTTCCCCACATTTCCCAAGTGACTCATAGAATTTTGTTGGAAATTGATAGGAGTTCTTCGTCTCAGTCATGTACACTTTATGCCTGTGGAACCCCAGGAATCACTCGCTTCTTTCAGATTTGAGACTCTTCTAGGACATTCATGAAATCATTTAGAGGTGGTGTAACCAGCATTTAAAAAATAATATGAAATAGAACAGACTAGAAAAGAAAATATACTGCATCTCATTGCTGCATGAAACTTGTTTCAGTTGGACGTGCACAAAAGTGTTGTAATACTGAGTCCAGATGTGAATATACTTCTTACAGTGGCTGTGTCTGTGCTACAGCCAAAGTTACTCACCTTTTGTCTTTCAACTCTAAATCCTCCCTCTGCTGTGTGATGTTGGCATTGGGATTCTCCTGTGCCAGCTGGTTCTCATTAGGTTCTGCCAGTAGGAGGTGCTAGCGGGAGACAAGTAGGTGGAAGGAGGGGAGAAGGTTTCCTTTCTGTTTTTCTGTTTTTCTCAGCAGGGCTCCAGCAACAGCATCGGCTGCAGCCTCCAGCTCCTCTCAGCTTCCTTCAAGTCTGTACCAGCCAACATCAGGCAGTGCACCTCCTCCAAGGTATGAACGTCAGCTTCTGAGAACCCTTCCTTCGACTTCCAGTTCTAACGACCCCATCCCTTACTCTCTGCTCCTCTTTCCAAGGCAAGGTAGCTAATTGCTGCAGTTATGATCTCTTGATTTTATTTTAGTGTTCCCTTTCTGCTCTTTCTGCCTTTCAACATGGGTAACCAGTTCCTTGTTTTAAATCCCTCTGTTTGAAATACTTACAGTGATTTTCATTTTCTGTACTAAATTCTGAATGATCCATAGTCCCTCCCCACAAAAAGATGAAAATCCATTGCTTTGGTCATTGACTCTGCTGCCTCACATCACTCCTACCGTGTCTATCACGGCAACTTGGGCACATTGGTCACTACTAACCAGCCTCCATCATTGTTAATAGAAAGATGCTTGGCTCATTTTTTTCTTTCCCAAAAGGGAAATAAAAGGGGAGGGGCATAAAAGAAAGTATGTGAAACACAGCTCATTCAATTTTAGAGTTTAAGGCATCTCAGCCTTTATCTTGGTATTATAGGCATGGGATATAAGATTATATCTAGGAGGGGGCTAAACAGGAACCGGTGTCAGCTTTCCTGACACTTGAGTTATCCTTGCTGCAAGATGCGGGGCCGTTTTGGCAAGTTTGGGTGGCTCTCACTGTATTACTCCCCACCCCCACACAAATTAAGTGATGAGTCATTTCCATTCACCTCACACAGTGGCTTACATTTGGGGGTATAAATTGAGGACACCAAGAGAAGTCTACCATCTTTCATTTAAGAAGAGGAAAGGAGTGATCCAGACAGCCAGCCAGTCACAAACTGGTAGCGCACAGGTTTCATCTCCCTGGCAAATACCTTTTGTTTGACTCACAGAGTATTTCTTTTTTTAAATGTGAATTAGTTGCCCACATGTGAAAAAGATCATATTTCCAAGATCTCCAGGAACTCAGGGAATACTGACTTTTCATTCCCACGGGGTACCAAGTACTTTATGGGGCATTTGTTGCCTGGTTGCTGTAATCTCCACCAGTCCTTTATACTTGGACTTTTGTTCTTTCCTTTATATTATCTGCCTGGCTCCTGTGGACATTTGTGTTTTGACTCTTGACCTAGAAGAAGAAAACTAGGCTGATGGGGGCTGGAGGCAATGTGGCTATGGGAGGGAGGGGGAGGGGAAGAAGATAAATAAAATAGATGAAATAGATGCAGACTTCTTGGAAGGATGAGCCAGGAGGTATCCGCTGCCAAGGGAAAGGGCACTTTGGGACTGTGTTAAGAAGAGTCAATATACTGCTTATAAAATTGTGCTGTGCAATGTACTCCTATTCTCCATCCGCCCACAAGAACATCAGTAAAACTACCTTACTTACTGGAGTGTGTGTGTGTGTGTGTGTGTGTGTGTGTGTGTTGCTTTCCTCTGGGGCCAGATCACTGACAATGGGCCAAGACTGACAGTGAGACAGGTGGGACTAGAGGAGAAATGGCTCAGGAAAGCCCAGGCACAGGTCAGGTACAAGATCTGAGTGATTAAGAACAAACAAACAAGCAAAAACAAGGGTTTTGAACCTTAGGTATGGCTACCTAAACATTTAGTAATAGAAAAGTAATTTCAATTGATGAGCCCCATTAACTTTAATCAGTCAAAAATATTACTGCAAAAATCACATTTCTCAGCTGTAGCTGGATGACGTCACTCCCTTTTCACTTAACTCTCCTGTGGTTTTAGAAAACTTATTAGAACCATTCACCACTAGGTGTCAAACTTTGAAATGTACATTAACTTGTGAATAAATGAACTATATGTATAATTGACCTATCTCCAAATAAATATAAAACTTAACAATGAAACGTTGAAATGCATGGGTCCACTTATATGCAGATATTTTTCCATAGCAAATACAATAGTATTTGGACTATAATATGGACTATGTGGGCCATAGTTTGTTGAATCCACAGATGTAGAGGAACCGCAGATATGGGGGGCTGACTATAAATTGTACTAACCCTACATTGTTTAAGGATCAACTGAATCTAGAGAGTTATAAAACTGTATGTAGAAAACAATATCGGACTATATGTAATTATATATAACTATATAAAACCACAAGCCTATAAATAATCTGGCTGTAGTGGCACAGTTGGGAATGTTTGTCCTCTTAAGCTTTGTAATTTCTTTTTCAGGTGATATGTACATATTGAAGTAGTCTAAAAAAATAAGTAACAATGTAAAGTCATTTAAGGTCATCTGTAATCCAGTTCTAGAGGTAATTGGTGTTAAAATTTGACTACCTTCAACTAACATCATAATCAATAGGGAAAAATTGAAAGCTTTTCCTCGAAGATCTGGTACAAGGCAAGGATGCCCACTGTCACCACTTCTATTCAACAGGGTACTGGAAATCCTAGGCAGAACAAATAGGCAAGAAAAATCAGATGACTGCACAAAAAACTGTTAGAACTAATAAGCAGATTCAGTAAAGTTGCAGGATACAAAATCAACATACAAAAATCAGCTGTGTTTCTATACACTAACAATGTACTATCCAAAAAGGAAATCAAATAAGCAACTGCATTTACAATAGCATAAAAAAGAATAAAATACTTAGGAATAAATTTAACCAAAGAGATAAAAGATCTAAACACTGAAAACTATAAAACATTGATGAAAGAAATTAAGCAAAACATAAATAAATGGAAAAGTATTTTGTATTCACAGAATGGAAGAATTAATATTGTTAAAATGTTCATAGAACCCAAAGTGATCTATAGACTTAATGCAAAATTCCAATGGCATTTTTTCACAGAAATAGAAAAACAAAACAGTGCTAAAAACTCGTATGGAACCACAAAAGACCCTTAATAGCCAGGGCAATCTTGAGAAAGAGGAACAAAATTGAAGGCATTACACTTCCTGATTTCAAATTACTGATACTACAAAGCTAATAATCAAAACAATGTGGTTCTGGCACAAAGCAGACACATAAACCAATGGAATAGAATAGACAGCCTAGAAATAAACCCATACATTTGTGGTCAACTAATCTTCAATAAGGCCCCCAAGAATGGGGAAAATATAGTCTCTTCAATAAATAGTATTGGGAAAACTGGCTAGCCACGTGCAAAATAATGAAACTGGACCTTTACGCTACACCATACACAGATAACAACTCAAAATTGGTGAGACTTAAACTTTAAGTCCTGAAACTGTGAAACTCCTAGAAGAAGCATAGAGAAAGAGCTCCTTGATACTGCTCTTGGCAGTGATTTTTTTAACATGACACCGAAAGAACCAGCAACAAAAGAACATGTGAAACTACGTCAAACTAAAAAGCTTCAGGAAAGCAAAGGAAACAATCAACAAAATGAAAAGGAAGCCTACAGAAGGGGAGAAAATATTTGCAAACCATGTATCTGATAAGAAATTAATATCCAAAATATATAAGGAGCTCATACAACTCAAAAGCAAAAAACCAAGTAATTTGATTAAAAACTGGGCAGAGGACCTGAATAGACATTTTTCCAAAGAAAATATACAAATGACCAATGAGTATATGAAGAAGTGCTCAGCATCACTAATCATCAGGCAAATAAAAATCAAAACCACAGTGAGATATCACCTCACACCTGTCAGAATGGCTATTATCAAAATAACAAGAGATATCAAGTGTTGGCGAGGGCTGCAGAGAAAAAAGGACTCCTGTGCACCATTGATGTGAATGTAAATTGGTACAGCTACTATGGAAAACAATATGGAGGTTCCCCCCCAAATTAAACTACCATATGATCCAACAATCCCACTTCTGAGTATATATCCCTAGATATCGTGATTTATAATAAGAAATATATACTTGGTATTCATCTCTGTTCCTGAGCTCCTGAAGCCCTCGAATTTCCTGTGATAAGAGTTAAAAAGATGTCTTTCATTATATTAATAAGGTGATTTTTGGAAAGCATCTAAGGATGGGAGCTACCTGCCAGGAGAGCCTTGTGATTTGAGGGTAGGGACTTTCAGTGCTGCCCTCCAAACTCCCAGGAGAGGAGAGGAGCTGAAGTGCCAATCAATCAGCAATGCTCAATGATTTCATCAATTGTGCTTAAGTAGTGGAAAAGCCATTAAAAACCCCAATAGGACAGGATTTGGAGAGCTTCTAGGTTGGTGAATCAGAATGCACCCTCTACTGCTGTGCCAAGCTCCAAACTCCATGGGGATAAAAGCTCCTTTGTTTGTGATCTCACCCTACATATCTCTTTATCTGGCTGTTGATTTGTGTCCTATAAGATGCTATGTAATAAACTAGTAGTCAAGTGAGTAAACTGGTTTCCTGAGGTCTCTGAGCTGCTCTAGCAAATTAATAGAACCTAAGGAAGAGGTCGTGGGGACCTCCAAAATATAGCTAGTTGGTCAGGAGCACAGGTAACAACCTAGACTTGCAACTGGAATCCGAAGCGGTGAGGGGCTTAACCCTTAACCTAAGGCTATCTATGGAGAGTGTCAGAATTGAATTGAATTGTAGGGCACCCAGCTAGTGTCAGAGAACTGCTTGGTGTGGGAAGAAACCCATACATTGGAGTTGATGTCAGAATCACATATGCAAAGGAAATGAAATCAGTATCTGAAAGAGACATCTGCACTCTCATGGTCATTGTAGCCATTCACAATAGCCAAGATACGGAAGCAACTTAAATGTTTGTCCGCAGGTGAATGGATAAGAAATTGTGGTTTATTTATACAATGGACTATTATTCAGTCTTTAAAAATGACATCCTGCCATTTGTGTCAATATAGATGAGATGTACTTCACCTCTACTTGGGGAGGGGTTGAGGGGTGATGAGGTGTCCCACTAAAATTTTGGCTCCAAGAATTAGTTCAGGGCTGGGAAACAAGCAACAAGTCAAAGAAACCAGGACCCCAAGCTGGTTTTTGTTCAGAGTTCTCTTCCCGTATAACTTGCATGAGGATCCACATAGCCCAGGG